>NC_048298.1:180974383-181114146 GCF_013100865.1 Trachemys scripta elegans | reverse complement strand
TATATATATAAAAAAATAAACACACACATTCTCTCTCTCTCTCTCTCTCTCTCGGAGATCTGGTTCTTTCCTTACTGTATCTATAATAGGTATAGCTTTTTTCTTTAGTGCTAGATTTTGAACCATTGAATACAATGAGAATGTTTTATCTTTGGGAGCAAGAGAAAGGTCATGCATGCATAGACTTTAAGATTCTAGAGTCCTGTGTTCCTTTATCCACCAGTAAATCAGAGCTCCAGCATTTCCACAAAATTTTTTTCCCGGCAGCAGCCTTCTAATCCTTTCTGTGACCTTCCTGCATTGAAACATCATATTGGCTGGAAGTGGTGCTGAGATAAGTGATCACTTTTAATAACTTTTTTTACAAAAGAGGGATAGGGAGAAACAAATCCATGCTGATTCTTGAGGCATCCAGCTCTAATTTTTCAGAAATTCCTCAAATCTCCTGCTATAAAGTAAAAAGGGTTTGAAATAATATCAGGGAATTGTCATGTTAAGGACCATGGTAATTTGGGTTGGGTGTCTTCTAAGTTACATCCAACTTCCAGTTGGAGTTTGCCTTTGTGTAAAGACAATGCAGCTAAAAATTAGTGTGTGAACCTTAATTTCCTCCAGAGCAACTATGAACAACTGAAGTTTGACCAATTATTCAGTGAAGGGAATGATGGCAGAAGGACTGTAGTCCTGCAATCCTTTATTTTTTCTGTCAGGAGGTGGAAGAGGTACAGTAGGTGGAGCTTCACCATTTCTTTCCTGGTGTCCAGGTAGTGACCCTACTGATCAATGTCAAAATAAGAACTTTGGCATCATGGTATGTAACTGTTCACTCATTCCTTGTCTGGAAACCTACTCTTCCTATGTGGTGCCAATTTGGAGGAGGGCATGAGCAGGTTTTGTTCTGGTTGACCAGGGTTTAGCTGAAGAAACTATTTTACACTTGTACTGCAGTTTCGCTTTTCAGACCAAAGGAGCATAGAGTAATTTAACTATAGTCCCTACCACAAATAACAATGGCTCTGATTAAGGAGCATGGTGCCAGGAGCCAGAAAAGTTTGTGAAACAATAGGCAGGGGTCATGCAAAATGATGGGATCTAAATTAGCTGGTACCACTCAAGACAGAGATCTTGAAGTTATCGTGGATAATTTATTGAAAAACATCTGTTTCATGTGCAGGAGCAGTCAAAAAGGCTAACAATGTTAGGAACCATTAGGAGAGGCATAGATAATGAGACAGAAAATATCATAATGCCACTACTTACATCCAGGATACCCCCACACCTTGAATACTGTGTGTTGTTCTGTTCTTCCCATCTCAAAAAAAAAAAAAAGAAAGAAAGAAAAAGATATGTTAGGATTGGAAAAGGTACAGAGAAGGGCAATAAAAATGATTAGGGGTACGGAACAGTTTTCATCAGAGGAAAGATTAAAAAGACTTGGACTGTTCAGCTTAGAAGAGAGACAACTAAGAATGTGATAGAGGTCTATAAAATCAAGAATGGGGTGGAAAAAGTGAAAAAGGAAGTGTTATTTACCCCTTCACATAACATAAGAACCAGGGGTCACCCAATGAAATTATTAGACAGCAGATTTAAAAGAAACACAATGCATGGTCAATCTGTGGAACTAGTTGCCAGAGGATGTTGTGAAGGCCAAAAGTATAACTGGGTTCAAAAAAGAATTAGATAAGTTCCTAGAGGATAGATCCATCAATGGTTATGAGCCAAGATGGTCAGGGATCCAGCCCATGCTCACGGTGTCCCCAAACTTCTGATTGCCAGAAGTTGGGATTGGACGACGGGATGCATCACTCGATAATTCCCGTTCTGTTAATTTCCTCTGAAGCATTTGGCCCCAGCCATTGTCGGAAAACAGGATCCTGCCCTGGATGGATCATTGGTCTGACACAGTATGGGCACTCTTCTGTTTTTATATTTTTCTGTGTGTTTGAACAGTTCCTTCTACAATGGGCCCCAGATCTATCTCAGGGCTTCTGTCCCACGTTTTGGATCCTGTTTTTTCCCTCCGTGGTTTCTGTATTTCAGAGGTGAAACACATAAATTAAGAGAATAGGCTGTTGAATTTTAATTAAGAATATGTTCAGTTCTTCTTCGAGTGCTTGCTCATGTCCATTCCATTGTACGTATGTGTGTGCTCGCCACATGCACCAATGCTGGAAGTTTTTTCCCTCAGTGGTATCCATAAGGGACTGGTTCTGGTGCTCTCTGGAGTGGCACGCATATACGCCGGTATAAGGGGCGCAACTGGCACCCCCCTCCCTCAATTCCTTCTTCCTGCCAATGACTGTGCTGGAACGTCTCCTTGCCCCGGCAAGCTTTCCTTCTCAACTGTGCCTAATTGTGAATTCTCTTGTATATAGTTCTTAGAAAGTTTGTGTAGTGTATTAATTCCCGTAGTGTATAAGTTAGAAATAGATAGTCCCGGGGCATGTCCTGGTCCCAGGGCTTTCAGCCTTGTGACCACTGCAAAAAACCTATGCCAGTCAGTAATCCCCATCAAAGCTGTCTAAAGCGACAAGTGTCACATTTGTAAGAGTTTCAATCCGCAAACCAAAAAGGAGCGGGACATTCAGCTAAGAGTGCTCTTTATGGAGTCGGCCCTTGCACCTCAGCTTTGGTGCAGATCACACTGCCAGCGCTGGTCGGAGGCTAAAAAGCAAAGAGAGGCCGGGAGAGGGCATTCTCCTATGTCCCGTAAAGGGAAGGAGAGAGCTGGAGGGGAACAAAGACCTGTGCGAGGCAGCTCTTCCCCTCCGGACGGTGGCCACGCTTCAGCACCTCTTGAGCCCCCTTTGTGACCCGTCCGCTACCCCAGAAAGCGCCAGAGGCATTCAGCACCTGGCAGTGCCATCCACGCCAAAGGCCTTTCAGGCCGCTAAGAACATATGGTCCCTTCTGGTGCTGCCCATGCCAGCCAGTGACATGCTCCGTTCAAGCGGTAAACCCGCTCTGGGACCTTTCCAGCGATCCCCATTGGTGCGGCACCTTTCCCCGATACAGGGAGTGCCCCGCCAGCACTCACCAGAGCAGTGCCACCAGCTTACCTGTCAGAGTTCCTGGCATTGTTCTCCGGACTCTAGACAGCGTTCCCCAGGATCCTGGTGTCCTTAGCTGTATGTCTGGCCCAGACCTGCAGAGGTGTGTTGCCAGTCCCCGGAGTCCCAGCACCAGTCCCTGGAGCAGTGGAGTCAATTTCCAAGCTTGCAACACTGCTCCAGAGAGTCTAGACGCCAATCCTCAGAGTCCCATCACTGGTCTACGGTTTGCTCCCAATCTACGGAGTGGCACCGCTCTCAAAGTGTGAGGCATTGATTGCTGAGGTACCATCACTGATCCTCTGAACGATGACGCTGGTCACTGGAGGCTTGGCACTGGGAGACTTTATCCCGGTACAGGTCACTGGTGGAGACCTACGGAGAAGGCAGACGGTATTGGGGTAGACAGGCAGCATCGGTACCATCCTGGTCTCCCAAATGAGTCCTCTCCCACCTTGGACTCAATGAGTGAGGAGGAAGATCTATCGGCAGGCTAGGGCCACCCACCAGGGGCATCAGCATTCCCATCAGGACCACCAGTGGCCACATGGCCCCAGGGCCGAGAGCTGGCTCCCGGGCAGCTATGGAACTCCTGGGGGTTTTCCTAACCATCGCAGGGGCACTGATCGGTCTCAGGGGAGTTTGAGAAATGGTCGGCGACAGTCTCCCGCCCACCTCCAGACTGGGAAGCAGAGTCAGACCAAGATCCCCAGGGTAAGCCAGCCCCAGCTAGGGCTCCTCTGGCAGAGGCCATGGAGTTGGCAAACCCGCCTTTACCTGCCTCCTCATCCTCTTTGCCTGATGAGGCAATAGAGGGACCTTCCCACATGGTCCCTCAGGATGATATAAAAGTTCACCAGGAGTTTCTTAAGAGGGTGGCTTCGAACCTGGGGTTAGAGGCTGAGGATAGCCTCGAGGGGGTAGGGATAGCTCAGTGGTTTGAGCATTGGCCTGCTAAACCCAGGGTTGTGAGTTCAATCCTTGAGGGGGCCATTTAGGGGTTTGGGAATTTAGTTGGTCCTGCTTTGAGCAGGGGGTTGGACTAGATGACCTCCTGAGGTCCCTTCCAACCCTGATATTCTATGATTTGGCAGAACCCTCCGACTCCCTATTTGAGGTTTTAAGCGCAGCAGCCCCCTCCAGGGTGGCATTACCCATCCACGTGGGAGTGGCAAAGCTGACCAAAGCCTTGTGGCAAACTCCCTCTTCCCTGCCCCGCATTTTCAAGAGGGCAGGAGAGGAAGTATTACAGTATCTCCCTGCTAAGACATTTGAATACCTATATACACACCTAGCTCACTGGTGGTAGCAGCAGCCAATGAGTGTGATAGGCAGGGCCAACCAGCATCAACCCCTAAGAATAGAGAGGTGAAGAGGCTCGATCTCTTTGGCAGAAAAAATTATTCTATGGCCAGCCTCCAGTTAAGAGTGGCCAACCATCAGGCCCTACTTGGTCACTCTGATTTTAACATTTGGCAGTCCATGGCCAAGTTCTGACCATGATCCGAAATGCCTTGAAGTTCAGGGATCTTGCAATCTGAGGATTTGGTTTCAGCTCTTCTTAAAATCGTGCGCTACATGAAGTTATATCTGTTCTGTGTACTCTGTGTCAGGCTGTGAAGTTATACTTTAGCAACTCAGTACAGATACTACTGCATAATGTAAACACAGTCACTATATGACTCTGTTTTGGATCACTTTATCCTGACTTACAACCACGTTGTCTTAGTTGAGTCCAGGTTAAAAATGAACTCTTAAGATTTTTTTTTTTTTAAATTACTTTCTAAGGAAATGAATTTTCTCTAAAAGCTGCTAATTTAACTTTTAAAAATTGCACTAACTTCCTGTATGTATGTTGGGTATCTTGTGCATCTGCTGCTCTGCCTGGCTGCATGTGTGTCAGCTGCTAAAAATGCAGTATCAGCATTGTGACCATTCTATACTGTTATCTAAGACCCTGGTCCTGCAATGAGCTGCACATAGACAGACCCCTGAAGAGAGAGGGAGCCCCACTGAAGCCACTGGGAATCCAGACAGGTACAGGAGTAAGAACCTTGTTGCAGGATAGGAGCCTAAATATATCCAGAGAAAACAATACTTTAAATAGAAGCTTTAAATGCTCCCACTTAAGGATCTGCAAAACATATACCATTATAACATACTGAAGTGGTTCTTCAAGAACTATTGTATAGACTTTTTAAACAATATTTTCAGCAAGAAAGACACTTAGACTATGCACTGACTCAGTGTAGTCTATTTCCATTCAGGATTTCTCTCTCCATAGGGGTGAGAAACGTTGTTTGAGTGGCAGAAATATGTTTGTTTTCATGACAAAACATCTTCACTATTCATTTGCATGCCTGTCTTTTGTTGAGGCCTTCTGGGATATGAGGATGAAGCAAATCACTTTAGCACTTGGCTGCGTTCTTAGTCTCGCTCATGTGAAACTATGCTATATGGCAGTTATGCAGATTGCTTGTAGCAAAGTGTTCTAATAATATTGATCAAATTTATTAGATTACATAGCTCATATTTCCTTTCCTTGAGTTCATGTGACTAAAGAAATAGATTTCATTTTAATTATTTATTGTTTAAGTCCATTATCTGAGAAAGCTACACATTCAAGCTGTGACTACTTAAATTTTTGCCATGGGGGAAATAAGAAAATTTAACCCGATGAAGAAAAATGTTATTGCTTTTGCTTACTTTCAGATGTGAAGCAACGCCTTTGTGCTGGGTTTCCCACAGTGTTTATAAAATTGCATCACATAAAGTTGAGTGATCTCATGCGACGAATGCATTTCACTTTCAAGAATCTAATTTTATCATGTGTCTAGTGTATGCTGCCTTCGGCACATGGGATTATTGTAGGTATTTCAGATTGTGGAGAAAGGGAAGCTTTTCATTAAAGAAAAGATTGTCAGGATCCAGTAAGTGAAGTTATGCTTGTCTTAGCAAAATATTTTCTTCTGTTGTCTTCTCATTGTTGGATAATGATGTGTTTCAGAGCCTCTTTATTATTAAAGTTCAGAGCTTCTCTGTTTATACCATGCAGCAGAAATATGGATCTACATTTACAGAGCCAAAAAAACATTCTGAGATTTTTAGATCTGTTTTTTAATAAGGCTCCGGCTGCTGTTATTTGTATACTACAGAAATAACACCCATCATGGATCTTTAGGAGATTAAAGGGCTAAATTATCCTGTATAAGAGACAGAAGAGGGCTGTTTGAGTAGCAGTGTCAGGAGGCAGAATGCCTCCTTTGTGCTTGGTGAAGGATAGTGACCAGCTCGAGTTGCTAGACTGATGATGATGATGAGTGTAGCCAGTGCTTTTCCAGAACTCTCCTGGCATCACTTACCGGTACACATGCCACCCCCGGACTTGAACCCCCTTCATGGATTTTAAGGTCTAAAGGCAACATTATAATCACCTAGCCTGATCTTCATAACACAGGCCAGAAATTTTCATTCAGTGATTCTTGCACCAAGTCCATAACTTCTCATTGAGCTAGAATATCTCTTTTTAAAAATAATATCCAGGATGAAATTTTGGCCCTCTTGAAGTAAAGGGCAAAACTCCTGTTGACTTCAATAGGGACCAGGGTTTTCACCCTGAAAGCAGTGAGTACTGCAGGTAATTTGAGGTTTTCAATCTCCAGCACCTGTAATCAGAATATGCAAATTATAGCTGCCTTTTGTGTTCATGCACTAAGTGGAAACGGGTAACACTCTTTCTTGCACCCTCTTCTCCTTCTCTACAGGGGCAGGCATATTTTGTCCCAGTAAACTGACTGCATATCAGATCCCTGGATAAAAATGCTGATGTCTCTATTTTGTATATGTATAGAAGAAATTTTATTTACCAGTAATGAAGTCTAGAATGGCCACTCATTATGTACCAGAGCCTGGGGGAGAATGGGAAGAGCTAACAGTTTTCATATAATTTGATAAAGTTTCTGCTTTTTGGTATGTCATTTTTCCCATTAAAATTGCGTGAGAAAGTGTAGAGGCTCACCTTGCGTTACTTGTAAATGGATGGATTCTAACTTTGATTGCTGTATTCAAATAACTTTTTTGAAATACCAATATGCACTGCAAGATCACCTATCTCTAACAGACAGCAGAAAAGTACACATTTTACTTTAGGATATCAGATAGCTTATTCATATATAAACAACTAGCTTACATAGTAAGTATTCTTTTACTGTTCAGCATTGCAGAAAAAAGCCTGACATCAGATTTGATTTTTGTTTAACAAAAATTGCTTTGATTGTAAATATTTATTAATTTGCCATTCTTATTTCTATGTTTTAAAAAAAATAATTATCACTTAGTTGTGACCAAAAAAAGCGCATGATATTTAACTAAAGCTTTTATGTACATGCTCATAAAATTGTAAGGCATGTGCTTGATGATGCATTTAAACATAGATGTACACAATATACTGAACTCTTGGTTTATTTGGTAACCCATTTACAATTTTAAGTTTTTTAAATACACAGAATACATAAAGTCTGCACAATTTTGTGTCCGTGCTTAAGCTTCCATTTTATTTTTCTTTGTCAGCTCAATTTCCACCCAAAAAACACTCCACCCCCATGCACTCACACCCACACATAAGCCTCCCTTCCAAACAGTTAGACGTACTTACACTAGGGTCATCTACTTGATCAGTCAGACAAGATTAACTAAGCTATACAGTTCTTCTAGCTTGCTTCAGTCTCCACTCAGTTGTGTGATTGATGCGGATAAACCTCATCCTGCCTTGTTTTCCTTAAATAAAGAACGCACTAAGCTTCAACCTACCCATCTATACAATGTTTAGGTTTTGTTACAGGACTGGTTGACAGGAGCGGAGAGGAGAAGAAAGGGATGGCAATTTGACTATTTTGGTGAGGATGCTAAAAATAGAAATACCCCAGATTCTGTGAAAGATGCTACCATTCGTTACAGTAGTTTTGTGAAAGGAACCCTTTCACCTGTATTATTTTCTTCATAAAGGGGAGTATTCCTGCCTAATGCTGATATTAACATTTTTGCTAAGCTATTGGCAGACATATTAAAAACAGTTCTGCCTGAATGAGGCAGACAGCTTTTTTGTAAAATGTGCAAACATTACACTGAAAATAAGGTCTCCTTAAATTACTCCTGGGGGAATTCTATGCCAGCACATTAAAAATACTGTGTACAATATTTTAAATTTCTGCAAAATTCTTCATATTTTATTTGTTAAAATAACACAGTATAATCACTCCAGTTTCAATTATTTTGGTAATTTATTTCAAAATACCCATCAACAAGTATGTTAATAATACATACAAAAACAAAAATGATTCTTCTAGGAGTAGAGAGTTAAAGAAGCCGCTACAACAACCCAGTTCCAGTTGGGGGGTGCTGGATGGGGCTGCATGGGGCCCCCAGAGCCCAGACACCTGCGCTCCCCTCCTCACAGAGCCCAGCTGTGGAGCACACCCCTCCAGAGCTCAGCCACGGGGCACCCCCTGACACAAACAGCCCCAGATGCTTTACTCCCTCCAGCTTCTTTACTGTCCCGCCGGTGGTGCAACCCTGCCCTTCCTTACCGTTTGCCAGAGCTGGATCTCCAGGGCACACTCCTGTCCCCGGGAGAATGAGGATCAAGCCGGGCAGCCAGAGCATGCAGAGCCTCCATCCTTTCCAGGCTGGGCGCTCCCCTCACTGAGAGCCAGCGGCTCCTACTGGTGGCCAGCGGCTCTGCAGCCCCAATTTGGCGGGGGGTGTGGAATTCTGTACAAATTCTGCATTGCGCAGTGGTATAGAATTCCCCCAGGCCTATTAAATGTAGGAGTCTCTTGCTGCAGCAGTGTCTTTTGACACTATCTTCATATGCCAAATGTTAAAAATGTTTCAGTTCTGAGGCATCTTTTCCTGACTCTCAGTCCAGAGCTGCGCTGATTGACTCATTGGACTGGATATTTTTCCAGCACCTAGAAACCAGAGTTTCCAACATCTGTGTTCTCTCTACTGAATCATTTGCAGTAAGCTTTTATGGCCTCAGTTCAGCAAGTATGTGCTTAGGTGCATTCCTGTTCAGCAAAATACTTAAGCATGTGCTTTAGTCACGTGCTTAAAGCTAAGCATGTGTTTAAATACTTCCCTGAAGTGTTGTGTGTAGCCTCTGTCATAGAAAAATAAATGGTAATTGACAGGTAAATGTACATTCATGTATGATTAAGAATAAATATAAACTTTTATTAAATTTTTATATAATGGAAATACAAAGGAAAAAGAGACATATATATGATTTATAGTTGATATGTATATGAGTATAATACACATGCCTCTTTTGACATTGAGACAGCTGGTATCTGTAGTAAGATTTACATCACCAAATATTGCAAAACAAGTCACAATCCACAAAACACTCATATTTTGATCCCAGTAGTTGTGAAAATGTGCTGTGAGATACTAAAAGAATTCCTTCCAAGTAAATATTGAAAACTGGATATAGTCCATAGTTATGGCACTGAAATTTGAAAGGGAAAGGATACAGTTTATATGCTTGAAGAATAATGGATTGGAGGGTTTCGTGGATATGTGGGAATCCAGTTAATGATTTCTTGAACTAAATTGGATTAAGTCAATATGAATTGCATAATTATAAGTTTGTGTTGTAGTTTATAGTCACACAGCTTATTCAAATATATAAAAGCTGTGTGATGATAAATTTGTTAGTAGGGCTAATATTTAGTTGGGATGAATTCTTCCAGTGCCTCAGAATGACTTTCACAGAAACTCTGATGTATGAAGGTTTTTGTGTGTTCTTGCTTTTCTACAATCCTCGATGAGTAAATATTACTTGCCTACAACCCTTATATTAAGAGAACATTAAGGTTGCAAAGTCCAGTGCTCAAAGTTAAGAAATGCCAGAATTAAGAATGTCTGTGCAAACTTCATTTGGCCCCCTCATGCATATGTATTATGATAGTCTCTAATCACATGATTACATACTATTTTTTCTATGTCCTTGGTCAGATGTGTTTTCCATAATACATAATTACAATGTCAGAGGGCTTTTTCTTGTACAGTGTGCCAAAAAATGTTCACCCATTTCCACTTCAGGTGGAATCATGAGAGATTTTTTATTCAGGTTTTAATTTCCCCTTTCCACTGAAAAATAGTTTGGAATCCTCTTCATGTCCCTAAAGTAAGTACTTTTGCTGCTGTATTCCCGGTGACGGGCAAACTCATTATTACCACAGCCCCCTATGAAGGAATGGCTCCATCCTTCAGGAGCAAATAACCTTTTTCCCCCGTTGTCTCTGCCCTATGTAGTCTTGGACATTGGTGCTGCTGAAAATTATATCACATCTCTTTTCTTGTGCTTATTTTGAGATCATTATCTTACAGTCAAGACAAAAAGCACTGCCACCATTCTTCCTATGCATGAAATCCTATATTACAATTCATTTAAAAAAAAAAATCCAAGCCAGAATGGTAATACTTCTTGCAGAGAAAATTAACAAGTAGATGAAGCTATGGAAATCACTTCATTACACCCAAAATCATGGATAGATTCATACCAGTATTTCATAGTTGTGCAGAAAATGATGAAGTGCTGATTCATAGTCATCACCAGTAAACAACTCAGGAACAACATATTGAAATGTTCAATGGGGTGTGCTTAAGAACTGGAGTTTTGAAAGCTGAAGAAAAATTATTCTTTAGGAGCAATAGATGGAATTTAAGTCTGAGACTCTTGTTCACAATTGAATGCTATTAAGATTGTATTTCTATAGACTTGTAGGGAGACTTATATGTTACGCTCTGTGTTTTTAAAGCTGTGGCATGTGAATAGAAATGTGCTTTCCTCTATTAAATCTAGCTGTGAAATAAGATTTTTTGTTTGTTTGACTTTGGGACCATTTAACATGTTCATTATTTGATCACCACTGAACGAGAGTGTCATTTGGAATTTGTATGTGGGAGGGAAACAGAAAATGAACTTTTTGTATGAGTGTCAGGGCCAGGCTTTGGGCGGCTGGCTTGCCCTAGTCAGCTGCTAAGTTGTGATCTGAAGACGAACAGCGGGGTCAGGAGGGAGCTGGGTCAGAATGCCAGGAAGTCAGGGTTGGGCACCAAGTTATAGGCAGCAGACAGATAGCAGGGTTGGAGTCGAGCTAGGTCAGGATACCAGGAAGTCAGGCACCAAGTTAGACAGCAATTGAATAGCAAAGTCGAGGACAAACCAGGATCAGAAACCAGTCTGAGGTCTGTCGCAAACAGGGTCTGGAGAAGAAGCAGGCAGTCTATGGTATTTCTCAGACTGTTCCTCGGATGGCTTCCTGGTTTAAATACTGGTATCAGCCAATCAGTGGACTGTGAGGGAGCACCACTCAGGCCTTGCTGGGTGGTACTTTTTGCCCAGCCTAGCTTCACAGGGTCCTCCTGGGGGTCCTCAGGCTATGCCTCAAGTGGCAATGCAGAGATATCAGCAGCCCAGAACCTCTATAGTTCCAGATTCTAGTCCTGCAGGTTCTTACATCGAGGTTCATGCATTAAGATGTAGAAGTTGCAGGTTTGATCCCCACTTCCCAGGATCCACCCAGGGGTGTCAGTGTTACACATTAAATAACACTGGTCTACAATTTTTGAGAAGTCGTCTGCTTCAGAGATAAAATGTGCTATTTATTATGTATTTTGATGTGCTGAATTCAAATATAACAGTTAAAACAACTGATTGGCTACTGTTTCTAAGATATTTAAGTTTTTACATTTTATGTCTATTGTGTAGATAGTAGAGTTTTAATCATAAATTGTAAACCTAGGTCTTTTCATGTGTTTATGGTTGCTTTACATGATAATATTTCACCTGTCCTGTTTATGTAACACTTTAAAAATCAGCGAAAGGGTGTTATAAATAAAATGTATTATGAAACAAAAGGCAAAAAACTATTCTGTACATAGTTTAGTCCTATTCAGTGTCTACTCGGCGCTTCTTGGCTTGTCTCTTGTATTCATTAAATGGAGCATCTCTTGTCACTGTCCCGCAATAGTCTGCAAGCATTGATGGGCTCCATTTGCCCTAATAGCGTTTCTCCATTGTTGCAATGTCCTGGTGAAATCGCTCGCCATGCTCGTCGCTCACTGCTCTGCTCACTTTGGCGAAACAGAAATGTGTCCCTTTGCAAAATCAAACACTGACAAATAAGAGAGCACGACACTGTCTGATTTCTAGAGCTGATATAGGGCAATTTGTTCAGCAGAGTGATGTAAGCTTCGTTAGGATTGCATCATCCATGACTTCTAGGAATAACATGATGCAATTCATATCATGTATGACGCAATATCAACTTCAGATTGCATCATTCATTGTTTTGCCTAAAAAGCAAGTACTGTCCAAACCCAGTCATAGATTTATTCATAGATCCAGTCAAAGATGTATTTTAGTCATTTCTGGTTTAAATTGAGATCCCTTTCCTTTATAACTCACTTATCCTCTGCCATTCCCAAGTCAAGGGTCGTATATACTGACCCAATAGCATATCTTGGAAACTAGAGCCAGTCAACAATTTTAAGCATCATTTTCATTCTCAGTGACCTAGAATTAGTAAAGTTTGACTACATTTATTTCAGAAGCATTTTGGCTGTAGAGCAGTGTAATCGATTGCTCACTTCCTTGCCCAGGGAGCCTATTATGTTTACTTCTCCAATGTGTCTAAGCCTCACTGCTGTAAATTTAAAACCTCATGTGCTTTCCAGACCTGGGATTCTTCCATGCAACAATACTTGCGCCCATATTCCAGGCTGACTTTTCACTTAGAATACATTTCATCTCCAACCAATACTTATAGTAAAATGGTGCTTAATTTACCATATTTGAGATAAAACAAAACAAAAAACCTAATGTCTTATACAGCCCATGCTGAATATATTGTTTTTTCATTTTCAAAGAACTGTACACGCACAAACTAACTAATCTTCCCATTGCCTCTTTAAGGTAGGTAGACAAATATATCCCCGTCTGTGAAATGGTGATAATAGTGCAGAAAGATTGCCGCCTTCAAAGTACACGTTACCATGATATTGTTGTTTGACCTTGACCTTGCACAGAAACATGATGTCCTGAATTCCACCCATGGCACATATAAGAGAACAGGAGGTTTCCTTCCTTGTGTGAGCAAAATTTGGACATTTGTTCATAAACGTGTAAATCGTGCTGCTCCCAAGAAGATTTAGGACTTTACCTTTTTCAGTGGACAGTATAGTTTTTTGCAATGTTTGTTTCCAAGAAGTCATCTGTCCTCCTGCAATCACATTGCCAAGTTAACTCTGTGCGTGTAAGAGAGAGCCCAGTTAATTTTCTGTATGGAAAGGGATTTCTTATGAAGCCCATGTTGCCCTTTATGATAAAGGTTTTATAAAACCAGTACTTAGTGATGTGACAGCACAAAGTGACAGAATTTATTTGTTGTCTGGATAAACTGCCCACAACTAGCAAAGAAAGACATAGCAGTACTGCCCGGCTGTTCTCTACAGAAGTAATGGAATTCATTCAGCTATAAGACACATTCAGCTTTTGTGATCACCAAGTCCTGTCTTTGAAAGCACCAGAACAACAGGAGGGTGTGGAACTATGTCCAATATGCTAAACTAGGCAGTATTTCCATTATTGAAATGACACATATTATAATGCAACTATTCTAGGCTGATTTCCATAAAACTGTATTATGATGGCACCTGCCATCTCACTGCTGAACTGATCGCTATGTTCAGCATTTGTCCCTAGGGAAAGATACAGCACTTTACGTTTGCATAAACAAGATCTTTGCAGGAGGAATATGTTGACGTTTGAAGGTCAAACATGCTACAACACTTCTCCCCTTAATTCTCCTCTCCCTTCCTCTTCCCGCGCCCATTTTAGGCACAAAAACAATTCTATTTGTTGTTTTGGGGTTTTAAATAACTGTTAGTAAAAGCTTTCCCATGAAGAAGTAGTGTAAAATAAAACTTCTGTGTATCAGGAGACATTTTGTATTCAACATAGCTATTTTAAAAAAATTTCTTACTCCTAGTAAATTTACAGAATGCATAATTTAAATTGAAAATTATATAGGTCCTGGATTCCCTGTGGTGTTGCTCCGCACTTGGCTGAGGCTCAGGGGTGACAGCAGCCTCTACCCAGTGGCGGGCTGAGGTGGGCCTTAGTCCTTCGTGTCCTCTTCTCCTCACCCCCCCCCCCCCCACCATGAGTCCCTGCATGTGTCCTGCTTTTGCCTTTTGAAAAGATGGTCACCCTATAGCAGCTTCATGTAATATAGAAGTTCAGGTCTTTGAATCACTGTAAATACAAGCTTTCATATGAAATAGATATTCTAAAAAAAAGTATTGGCTTTATTTTTTCTTGTAAATATTGGTCTTGTGACAAAGAAAAGAGAACTTTAACTCACGTGCTTTTTCATTTTCACTGTAAGCAAAAACTTTCTGAACCATGATTTTTTTTCAATGAAATTTTTCATCAAAAATTAAAATAAGCCCTGCAAAGAATTTTGACAGATATTTTAATTTTCTCCCGACATCTGACGTTTTTTTCAACCAGCAACAGAGCAGGCTGCAATTATTATAATAAAAAAAAGTACAAAACTTTTTAAAAAAAAAGTTTAAACCCCTCAACTGTAGCTATAACTCTTAGGCTGAAGTGTACATCAGATTAGTGTTATCACCTGTTTATCCCTTTGGGTTAATGACAATGGAACGTTCTTACTTACATTAGTTACAGACAGAAGAATAATTTTATTTTACAATATTCATTTGAAAAAATTAGTTAGGTTGTTGATGGCAAATTGGTTGTTGGGTGCTAGTTCTTAAGTTTGCACATTTATGCTGTATACGACAATACCAACTAATCTACGTTGTAAAAATTAATATCTTCATAACTTGGAGATTTTTTTCTATTCAGATCAAACATAAAATTAATCTTTCCACATGTGTTAATGAATGTGAGATTGGTATCGCATTTACATTTCAGTTTTAGTTTGCTATAGAGTTAAATGGAGCTAGCTTAAAATTCTTGGACTTGTTTACAGACCTCCAAGCTTATTTATAATAAATAATGGTTTAAACTTCTTAGTTGGGAGGAAAACAAAACCCCTATGATTTGGAAGACTTTTCTAATGACTAATTAAGGGACAGAATTATGGTATAAATCAGTGATACTCTGAACTCAGTGGTTCAGGAGCCAAATTAGTGATCAGCATTACCCAAAAGAACCACAGTAGTGAGAATTCATTGTTTCATTTACTATTTATATATATAATTGTTTCATTTTTTCTCTCTCTCTCTCTCAAAATAGTAAATGAAGCAATATATATATATATATTGCTTCATTTACTATTTTGAGAGTATATATATGTATTCTCACAGCAAAATGACTGGATCAACTACAAATGGTTAATAACCTAGTAAAAGCATCCTGATTGGTTAATAACTAAATCACACAGTGTTTTATTATCATGTGCTGCAAAGAGTAGCAGGAGACATATTAAAGAGCCACTTGTGGTTTGCGAGCCTGAGTCTGAATATCACTGGTATAAAGTAAAATTTGCTCAAGGAAAATAGGTGGACCTAGAAGATTTAAAGCAAAGGTTAATGTGAACTATTTCAATTTTGATTAAGACCTTAAAATATGCAAAAACAGAAACAAATTGCTTAATCTGCTCAAGTGTTTTATGGTTTACTTTGCTCAAGTATTTTTTCAATGTGCATCTGATCTTATTTTTTTATTTATTTTTCACTGAATTATGTCTACAGGTCTGGGATTCTAGGTCTAGTCCTTTACTCATTGTGGAACTCCTGAGTTGACAGTTCAAAAATAGTTCCTGGGTGGGTGGGTGGTTGGATTTATATAGATATAGATAGATATACACACACACACACAGACACATGGCAACAAAAATTATGTGGTAATGGTGGAGGAGGAAGATTTCTGGGGACCGTTTCCTTCTTACACTAATATCTTGCATGATACAGTAGTTCCTGTAGGGTCTAACATTAAATTAGTTCTTGCTGTGCAAAGTATTTAAATCTACCCTAATTGTGATTAGATCATTGTATTTAGGTCAAAGGAAAATTGAGTCATACCAATTTATTAAGAGTTTATCTGGGCAAATTAATCTGACCTCTGCAATAATGACAGTTTTTTTGGGACGAGGGGCAGTTTCTATGCAGAAGGTAGAAAAATAGATCAAGTCAAATATATGAACAGTGCATACTTTTTTCTCTGTTGTCTGATCTTGCATGCTTTGCAGGAAATATTTTTTTCTTTCACTTTAATGGTTCAGTATGTTTTTTTTTTTTAAATAGTTTTTGCATATATTTTCTCTTTATAATGAAATGGAGTCTTCAAGCTACCACTTACAGTGACTTTTTATACTATAGAAGAACACAAATTCCCTACCTTCCAAAATACCTGCCATAGATCTCTACCTCAGTTTCATATGTCCCATAACCACAAGCCAGTGATGGGATTCTCAGTACTGATTTCAAGTCCCCCTGCAAGTTAGCTTTTGCAGTAGGTTCACCTAGTTGTAGTTAATATGCAAAAGGTAGTGTTTTAAAGGAAATGCTTTATTTTCCTGTTTTAAATTTGGGAAGATGAGGGTAAATCTAAAAAGCATGTGTGATGCACCTGGGGTGCAGCCTTGGAGCTGTGGGAACCAGCTCCAACACGCAGCTGGGTTGGGGACGCAGCCACAGGCTCTGTTATCACCCAATGCTCACACAAACTAGGCTACTTGAGTTCAACAGCAGACACCAGACAGTTTCCCAGGTCCCCAGGCATGCACCCCCCCTTGGGAGTATAAACCCAAAATTATACTGTCTTGCACTGCACAGGGATCTGATATTAATAAGTTCACCCCTTCCTCAGTGTGGAGAGGAATATGCACCATACGCTTGTGTTAAACCAAGCTGAGATTTTTACCAGACACTTTCAAAGTCACACTGGGTTAGATTAACACACAAACAAGTTTATTAACTACAAAAAGATCGATTTTAAATGATTATAAATGATAGCAAACAGATCAAAGCAGATTACCTAGTAAATAAATAAAATCGCAAACTAAGCCTAAAATACTAGAAAGATAGGATATGAATTAGCAAATTCTCACCCTGGCTGATGATACAAGCAGGCTTGCAGTTTCTTAAGGGCCAAGCTACACTTGCTTTGAAGTTTGGGATCCCCACCCCAGTTCCCAGTCCTTTTTTCAGGTCTTCTCTCAGATGATGTCACTCCCTGCCTTGTATAGCTTTAGCATATGGTGGGAACCCTTTGTTCTAAACTCAGTTCCCAGCCCAGTTTGTGGGAAAAATACAGGTACCCAAAATGGAGTCCAGAGTCATGTGGACTGGTCACATACCCTTGCAGAGTCATAGCAGCCATTACTTTCAAGCTGCCTGAAATGTCCACAAGGAGGCTCACCAGGTGAGGGATAAGCTTCTCTTAAGGCCTATTGTTTTCCCTAATGGCCCATTGCCCTGAGTGGGCCCTTTACAACCAGCTATTTAGACCAGCATCTTGCCTAGTGGGTGTCAGCAAGGTGTGACTACATGTGAAATAGATACATAGTCACTATTCATAACTTCAGATACAAAAATGATACATGCATAAAAATAGGATAATGATATTCAGCAAATCAGAACTTTTCCAATGACACCTGACATGAATTATCTTGTACAAAATGCATTATAATCATATCATAAATAATACCACTATGAAGAATATGGGGTGCAGTGTCACAGCATGTTTCCTGTCTTTTAAATGATTTATGTACACAGGCAAAACTTTATACATCAGTCGAATTAAGGATGTCACTTAAGCAAATTAACTTAATTATGCTTGCCACTCACTTATTAACTCTTAATTACCAGTTTGTCACAATCTTCATGTTCTGCTCTTACTGAAATCAGTTAGAGTTTTGTTACTGATTTCATCTGAAACAGGAGCAGGTCTTTGACAGGGGGTTTAGAAAAATCACCCTTAAAAGGTGACCGACAAGTGGCCATGCAGTGCCATTGTCTGTCTGAATTAGATTGAGATTTGTAAGATTGTGGAGATTTGTAAAATTGAGTATTTCAATGCAGGTATTCTATGGAAGCCTGGATTTTGTGCTTTCACAAGCTCAGGTGACATATGTATATGAAGTATCATTTTCTTTTAGTAATACAGTATCTTTTATGTGGAAATTTGTATATAAAAATGACTACTCAGCTCATAGCACCATACACAATTCAAAGCGAATACAGTCTTTGGCTGTTACTCTTAGATAACCATTTTGTTCAGTAGCTTACATCGATTGGGGGCTTCTACAATTTAACAGATAGGGTGAGCTGCATATAGATGGGGAGACTTGTGTGAGGTCACTGATTCCTGTGGGGCAGCACAACAACAATATCTTAGAGATTTGGAAAGAACCAACACTTGCTAGGTGGCAGCAAAATGTACTACACCCTGCCTCGCTGGAACACGCACTGTTGTATGGGAAGGGAAGATGAATGAATATGCTGGTATTATGGTGATGCAGTATTTTGTTTATTAGGGGTCCTTGTCGGTTGGTTAATGGTAGCTAGTTAGCTGGCTGGAATGCTAGGTTTGACGTTCCAGAGGTTTACACTGTAATATGTACCTTCAAATGCTTATTCTAAAATCTTCATTCTTGACCCTCCTTCTTTCAATTAATTCATTACCATGTCGCTTCTAATATTGTCTGTTTCACCGGGGTGTGTAGAATTCCATTAAACTTAGTTTTATTCTGCGTTTTTATACTACACAAACTATCTTTGCCAATCTAGCTGTGAATTGGTTATCTTTCTTATTTTTGTGATGGATCAAACTCATTGCCATTTGTTTCAACTGCACAGTAGAGCATGCCCCATGCAGGACTCTCCAGTGACTGGGTATGCTGTGGCACTGTAACTGAGAGAAGGGAGATTTTCTTGTAGTCTCAGTGCTGGCACTCAGGCAGCATGGAGAAGGAGGAAACAACCCTGGCTGGAATGCAGAGAGGTGAGGAGTGCAGGGAGAAAGGATGGAGGCAGGAACTTGGGGACAAGATCGGGGGGAGGGGAAAAAGGTTTGGTTTAGTGCAGGGGTGGGCAAGGTTTGGCACGCGGCTCGCCAGGGTAAGCACCCTAGCAGGCCGGGCCAGTTTATTTACCTGCTGACGCGGCAGGTTTGGCTGATCGCGGCCCCCACTGGCCGCGGTTCACCGTCCCGGGCCCATGGGGGCGGCGGGAAGTGGCGCGGGCGAGGGATGTGCTGGCTGCAGTTTCTTGCCGCCCCCATTGGCCCAGGACGGCGAACCGCGGCCAGTGGGGGCCGTGATCGGCCAAACCTGCCGCGTCAGCAGGTAAATAAACTGGCCCGGCCAGCCAGGGTGCTTACCCTGGCGAGCCGCGTGCCAAACGTTGCCGACCCCTGGTTTAGTGTGATATCAGCACACAGGAATGCTTTGGCAGTGGTAGGGTTAGTAACCAATTTTCCAGGGTGACATTCAACTACTTTAATAGCTAGATGGTCTTTTCTTTTTCTGCAATCTCCTGACTCATTCATCAGGGTGAATTAGAGGGTGCCTGTTGCCTGTAGGACCCCTGCCTCATTTGTTGCTGAAGTTGGAAGATGTGTAGTGAATGAGATGGGGGACTTCAGAAAGAAAAACCTTAGTTCTGACATTTCCTATTTCTGGAGTGGTTGATTTTGCAACCAGATTTGGGTTGTTTTGCCATGTATCATGTTTGAGAGGCCGCACCTTGATTTGTGGTGCAGCATTTTTGGACCACTATAAGAAAACTTGATTATCACATCAGTTATGACCTGGAGAGTCCAAACTATATGGAAGGTTTTCAGGTAACCTTGCTCTGATGACTTGGAACATGAGGTTGGGGTAATGGACATTGTTAATAAGTGAGAGGGAGAAAGGAGGGCATTTCACTGCAGGGTCAGATATAAGATGCCGTTTCCCTTTAAAGAAGGGAAGAAAAAAAAAAAACCCTAGAAAAGCAAGTGTATTTAAAGCCTATATGAACCACCGTTAGATGCTGCAGTGCTTTAAAATGATTTTTAACTGATGCATCTGTAAAAGTGCCAGACCTTGTAATGAAGCATATTTAAATGGTTTTGCATCTAAACAAATGCATTCTCTATTTGCATGGTGTGTAAAATCTGAATGACACTTGCATTCTATCTGAAAAAGAGGGAACAGACGTTTTCATTATCAAATGCAGTCAAGCAGAAAAGTATCAAAGTGAGCAGAAATTCCCATTTACAGCTATGATTGAAGCATTACTTGGAGTGAAAAAAGGGCCAAGGAGAATAGCCCAGTTTTATACAGTTACGTAACAGGATATTTTATGACTAGAAAGGATTGTTGGACACTTTTTGGCAGCATCCCTTGAGTACATGAGACTTAAGGCGCAGTTGCACCCGTTTTAGACTAACTGAGCTATTGGCTACTGCCTACCACTTCATTAGGTTTTGTTTCTCTTTTCTGTCGTAAGTACACATTACACACTTTCTATAGTTCATTATTTCATTGAGGCAGATGTTGCCCCCTTGATTATGCATTAAAACTTACAAAATTCTGGGGACAAAGGCCTAAAAATAAAAATGTGGTATCAGGTATTGGGGCTTCTCAAAAAGATGAATGATCATTATTTATATACGGTAGAACACAGAGCCATGGGTCAGAATTGGGGTTGTGTTGTGCTAGACTCTCTACTGACATAGAGACAGACATAATCCCTGCCTCAAAGAGCTTATAATCTATTTCCTTTTATTTCCCGAGGGTGTAACTCACCTGATTCCTTGTGTGTCCCATGCACAGGACAAGCTGTCCTCATGCATCTTGTGCCATCATAGGATGCATGGAAAATGGTACTATTTAATGTGTATGATTTGCAAAATTATGTTGGAGGAATTTAGTGATTAAGAATGACAGTACAATTAGAGTCAGCATTTAAGGTAAATCAATTTTATATCCTATCAAGATACATTTGTTAATTGAAGCCTATAATTTTCTGTACTCTGACACTGTGGATCAACCATGCTCCTTGTGTAACTTTTTTGACTTTAGGGGAGTTACACTAAGGGTGAATCTGGTCATATGTCAATGTTAAAAAATCTCCTTCTTCTTGGATTTTTATTTAAATATAACTTTATAAAAATGTCCTTTATCTCTTCAGACTTTTACTATAGCAGGGGCATGGAGTATGTCTCAATCCCTTTTTGTAAAGCACTGTGTAAACTTCTGTCCTTTCCTGAGGCCAGGGCATTTCTCCCTACCCAGCATTGCCCTGAGTTAGTGGTCCAACAGCTCTTCTTTGTAGTGCAGCTTTCAAGAATCTAAAGTGCAGTGAACAGCATAGTATTCAACCTCAGAAGATGTAACCCATAGCTTCATTTAGATGGTAGTATACTGCATACTACTAATTCAGCCATTGATAAATAGGTGGAACATAGCTCTAAAGTGTTCCAACCTGCATCATCTTCAGTGCTTTAAACTAACAATCCCGCTGTAGGTTAGGGATGTGATTAGTGAAAATCACACCTCTGTAGTCCAGTTCTTTGCCTCTCAGTTCTAGAAGTGCCATTGTTGCCTTGCTTGATTTGACCAATGATGAGTCTTAAGAAAAAGACAAATTGATTATCAATTACACAAATGGAAAATGACTGCCTAGGAAGAAGTTCTGCAGAGACTGATCTGGGGTTTATAGTGGATCACAAACGAAATATGCGTCAACAGTGTTAAACTGTTGCAAAAAAAGTGGACACCATTCTGAGATGTATTAGCAGGAGTGTTGTAAGCAAGACACAAGAAGTAATTCTTCCGCTCTACTCAGCACTGATAAGGCCTCCACTGAAATATTGTGTCCAATTCTGGAAGGATGTGAACAAATTGGAAAATGTCCAGAGTAGAGTAAGAGAAATGCTTTAAGGTCTAAAAATTAGGAGAGATTGGAAAAAATGGGTTTGTTTCGTTTGGAGATAAGACTGGGGGGAGAGGAGGATGTGATGATAGTGTTCAAGCATGTAAAAGTTGTTATAAAGAGGAGAGGGTGATAAATTGTCCACTGAGGACAGGACAGAAAGTAATGAATAGGTCAGACAAACACCTGTTAGGGATGGTCAAAATATTGGTCCTGCCTTTGTGCAGGTGACTGAACTAGATGACACATCGAGGTCTCTTGCAGTCCTACATTTCTGTGATTCTATGATTCAGTTCCCTGCTTCCTTATAAGTCACTGGCCAGAGAGACTAGACTGTTGCCTCTATCTCACTTCGGCACCATTCAGCAGAGGCTGAATGTGCTGCACAGCAGCTACAAATGTTTGTGTCTTATCGGTTCCATGAGGCCACGGAGCTCACAAACTCATTGTGAATGCAGAGTAATAATCTATCCCTGTGGGGTTTTTGTTATTGTTGTAAGTAAATTGCAAGCATTATGGTGTGGCACACTGGGGTGATAAAATCCATTCCCCCCCCCCCCCCCCCCCCCCCCGAAATTTGCTGACTTTGGCTTTTAATGACTTAAAATCACTAGCATCGAATACAGGAGAAAAAAATCAGTTGGACTACAAATATCATCGATCATTAGCAAATGGAGGCACACTCCTTTTGCTGAAGTGTGATATTGAAAAACTTTCCCTGTTAGTTAATTTTTAAAGCAGACTTTTTAAATCAATAAGTAATTCTCAAGAGCCAGCACAGAGTCAGTAGCCAGCACGTTTCCTTGCCTAATAATAAACATATAATTACTTCATTATAACTCATTTAACCATTATTTCAACATGTAAGCACTGGACCATTTTTGTTCATTCATTTGAAATGTGAGTAATTTTCTTGGAGGTTGCTAGAAACAAGTATGCTTCAGGGAGCAGATAAACTCATGCCACTTGAATCATGTATTCTTCTTTGAGTGCTGGTCCCTATTTGTATTCCACTGTGGGTACACATGCACTCCATGCGCCAGAGCTGAAGAATTTTGAAAGCAGTATCTGTTGGTCTGCACATGCTCCCTCATCCTCTTTTTGCCCCGACTGAGAATATAAAGGGTGGAATGGGTGACCATCTCTCCAGTTCCTTCTTACCATCACATAGTCTGGGTTGCAACCTCTAATATCCGGAGCTTCATCTTTATTCCTTTATCTACGTGCACACACACACACCTATATGAAATGTATCTGTAAATAGATTTTAGAAGACGTTAGGATTTATAGTTTTATATAATAGTTTTAAATGTTTTGTAATTAGTTCACCTCCCTGACCTGGGGAGCCCCCTATACACCCCCAGACTGTGTTTCAGTACAGTACTATGCCTACCACTCCTGGCTTAAATTTGTGCCTGTGCTACTTCTCAGTCAATGATAACCATCGGTGCTGCTTATACTGCCTTGGAGAACCTCACATCGCAGCAAAGTGCAGTATATGCCAATCGTTCTCTGAGAGGGGTGGAAACTTTGCCTCAGAAAGCATCCAGTAGAAAAGGCCATGAGGCTGCAGTTGGACTTTGGCAATGATGCAACTCCTCTCCTACTTGAGGGGGAGTGTAAACACCGAAAACTCCATCTTCACCCCGACGCAGATTTAGACTTCATCAGGACATCCTTAAATTCAATCACAGCAAGCCCTTACCTGCCAATGAATAGGTTTCAAAAAGTGTATTCACCAAACCAGCAGTCCATGAGCACCATAATAGCTGTTTTGCCAAAGTACTATCATCTCTGGTATGGTAGAAGAATCCTCACCATGTATGCTTGGGTGTTTCCTTCCTTGCTACCCCATCAGATAGGACAACTGTTACAGTCACTTCCCTGTTGGACTGGGGAACTGACTTGGGGAACCATACAGTGCAGGGCACCTGGACATTTCAAGAGTCCAGAATGCTGTCCAGTATTTTGGAATTGCGAGCAGTTCAAAGGGTTTGCAAAGCCTTTCTCCTTTTATTCAGAATTGCAGTGCCCGCATGATGTCAGACGATATCATGACCATCTTTTACAGCAACAGGGAGGAACGAGATGCATCCCACAGTGTGCGGAAGCAGTCTGTGGAACAGGTGCACCAGTAGTCACATCAGACTACCTTCTAGAGACCCAGAAAGTGCCAGCAGACATTTTGCTGTTGACCACAAAATCAATCAAAAAGGTTTCCTAGACTATTCGTTGCCATAGCAGAAAGAGTCTGGAGTCAAGCTATATCCTCCCAAAGAATCTCTAAGTGGATCTCAGGCTTTATATTGCTCTGCTATCAGCATACGCTAACTTAATAGTATAAGCTGTCTGATCTTCCTCCCCCATCTCATGGGGTAAGGGCCCATTCCATAAGTGCTCAAGCAACATCTATGGTGTTGCTTCAAGAAGTACCTTTACTTGATATCAGCAAAGCAGCTCACATGGAGTTCCGTCCACATGTTTGCAAGGCATTAAGGTTTAGTTCAGGTCTCCTCTGCTGAGGCATCCTTTGGAATGGTAGTCGTTCATTTGGCTCTGTCATCTGCATCCTCGCACCCCTCCTCCTACTTAAGTATTGCTTGTCAGTCACCTATAGTGGAATACACATAGGGACCAGCACTGAAAGAAGAAGTTACTCACCTTTGTTACTGGAAGCTCTTTGAGATATTTGGTCCCTGTCTGCATTCCACTTCCTACCCTACTTCCCCTCTTCTTCAGTTCATCTTTTGGATTCCCGGTAGAGAAGGAACTGGAGAGGCAAGTGCACTGCCTCACCCTTTATCGCCTTAGGCAGAGGCACAAGAGGGCGAGAGTGCCTGTGCAGACCAACAGACACCGCTTTCAAAATGCTCCAGCTCCAGGCGCATGGAGTGCAGGTGTACCCACAGTGGAATGCAGATAGGGGTGACACATCTCAAAGACTCTCCAGATACCAAGGTAGGTAACTTCGTCTTCCTACTGTCCAGACAACATCCATACAATAGAGTATATCAGTTCTCTGACAGCTTCCTGCTAGTTATTTGTCCAATATCTCCATGTTTGTAACTTTAAAAAAAAAAACTGCAATGCCAGAATTACTACAAAATTATGATTGCAGTGCAATAAATCATGTTGTTCATCATATTTCCCCCATAATCGTAAACACCAGCACTGTAGACATTTATTCCCGAGTGTGTTTTTCAACACTCTTTAATTGTACAGCAGGTGGATCCCTCCTGGCTAATTAAGGTATAGTGCTCAAGAGAGAGGCAGTGATCACGCATTAACTTGGTATACAGAGCTGACAATCAGATGATCTCAGTGTATTGTTATGATGTTGTTTCAGAGTACCATTAACCTTCTCAGGCTAGGTCTATACTACCCGCCTGAATCGGCGGGTAGAAATCGACCTCTCGGAGATCGATTTATCGCGTCCCATTGGGACGCGACAATCGATCCCTGAATCGGCGCTCTTACTCCACCAGCGGAGGTGGTAGTAAGCGCCGCCGACAGAAAGCCGCAGAAGTCGATTTTGCTGCTGTCCTCACAACGGGGTAAGTCGGCTGCGATACGCCGAATTCAGCTACGCTATTCACGTAGCTGAATTTGCGTATCTTAAATCGACTCCCTCCTGTAGTGTAGATGTACCCTCAGTTAACCTGTTTGCTATCCTGCTGGTGAAACTGAGTTAAGCTGAAAAGGGACTAAAATACTTTTTTTAAAGCTACACAATAACAATGCCCTGTCATTTACTAAAATCTTCAGAATGATTTGGAATGGTGATTTGGTGTCAAATTTGTTCTGGATGTAAAGAATGTAAATATGTTCCAATATTCTTCAGATTCATGTTTTAATGTTTGTCAGATAGCCAGGTCACAGCAAACACTAACTTAATGGTAAAGACCATTGAAGTCTTCGGTCCTGGAGATGTTGTATTAGGAACATAGGAATTGCCATGCTGGATTAGACCAGAGAGTATCCTGACTCTCTGGAAGGTACTGGTACCACATTCGTCAATAGAAAGTTAAAGAATCCTTATAGTGGGGAAGTATTGAGTAACCTGTCTGTCAGGGAAACTTTCTCATTAGCCTCTATTAGTTCGAGGTTGACTTCTTTACTGTTAAGTTTTAACAACAAAAATTCGGAGACTGAAATCATGAGTGAAATGAAGACTTCATATTGTTTTCTTCCAGTTGGTGAGTTTGTGAGTGATGCCCTTCTGGTGCCAGATAAGTGCAAGTTCCTCCACCAGGAAAGGATGGATATATGTGAAACTCACCTGCACTGGCACACTGTTGCTAAAGAGGTACAGTATATAATTTATCTTGACATTTCTAGCCATCTTTCTTTCAAGTTGTATCACTTTCCTGGGATGCATCTAATTACAATAGTGTTGTTATGGAGAAAATTGGGGGATTGGTCCTGCTTTGAGCAGGGGGTTGGACTAGATGACCTCCTGAGGTCCCTTCCAACCCTGATATTCTATGATTCTTTGAAAATGGTGAGGACACAGTTGTATTTGTAAATATTTATTGCTGGGTGGTGAATTGGTGCTTTTAATTAGGAGAAAACCAGGAAAAGTTCTGTTAAGTTTATTTTGATTCATAAACAGTATTATTTTGTAACTTGATGTGTCATGTAGAGTTGATGTTTGAATTTTCATGTTGTTGTTGTTTTATACCATATTCTCAAATTTGAATACTCCTGATTTTTTTATGCAAGTTCCAGTGTTTGTGGAGGTTGACTTATCAGGTTGACTTAACATTGCTCTTCTGTTGAAGAACTAAGATTACATCTGTAATGTCACTCCTCCGTGCTTGGAAAATAAGAACATATATTTCCATAAACTTTTGTCCCACATCGTACATGGCTGTATTAAGTTCTCTAATTCCTTTTAATCACCTTTAATGCTTGACTCACTCACTTGTAGTAGTAGTAGTAGTAGTAGTAGTATAATTTTGTGCTAAGTGCTTGACAGAATTAAGATATGACTCCGGCCTCAAAGAATTTACAATCTAATCTCAGAGATGTTGCAACAAATGAGGTCAAGAAGGGGGATGGGAAAGAAATAGGGGAGAGAGAGAGAGAGAGGACAAGGAAACTTGTGAGGACAGTGTGTAAAACTGATACAAAGCACAGAACATATGATTTTACAACTCACTGACATTTTATTAAAGACCATCTAAAACTTAATTTTGTAGGTGTCATGCATCCAAATGATATCTTAGTCTTTGTAGGTATATGTCTTCTTAAAGGTAAACTGACAAGAGTTTAGAGTTGCAAATTACCATTTTGCATGGACCCTCCTAGAAGTCTGTTTGACCCTGTAATATCATCAGCTCACAATGACATGCTGAGGGGTGAAAACATTTAAATGTTTTCTTCTTTTCCAGATGTTCTGTGTGGTTTTGTCTTTTAAGTGTTTTGTGCAACCTCTTAAGTGATGCATAATTAATACTTTTCCAATATGGCTAGAAGGTACCATACTAAACGAGGAATCAAACCTCAATGTATCAACAAAAATAAGAACAGGAGTACTTGTGGCACCTTAGAGACCAACAAATTTATTAGAGCATAAGCTTTCGTGGACTACAGCCCACTGCGTTAGGTGTTGATCTCCTCTTCAATAGCACTATTACATAGGCAGGGCAAACTGTCACTCTCCAGTGGTTAATTGTGCACAGCAAAAGCAAACCCTCAAAGTAGTTCTAGGTAAGAGGATGTAGGATTTGTCAGGTGTATGTGAGGGGATGAACTCTTTTGGCAAGGAGAAGAGTTGATGAGAAGGAAAAGCTTGTTGCCTAAAATACTAGACTGTGGTTGGATGCCCATGTTCCCACGCTGAATGAATTTATCAGTCACAATAGTTGAGAGATCAATTAACAAGCTAACTCTAATTTTCTCAGGCTGTACACAGACTTTTATTATTTTCTTAACATCTATGCCAACTTTTCCTTAGCCAGCTCACTGTGTAACAATGTTGTCACTGTTCTCTTTATTTTTGTAGTCCTGTAGTGAAAAGAGTATGAATCTGCATGATTACGGTATGCTGCTGCCCTGTGGAATTGACAAGTTCCGTGGTGTGGAGTTTGTTTGCTGCCCATTAGCAGATGAAAGTGACAATGTTGATTCAGCTGATGCTGAGGAAGACGATTCCGATGTCTGGTGGGGAGGTGCGGATGCAGATTATGCAGATGGAAGGTAAGAGTGGTGTTTCCCCTTTCTGGTTTACTGAAAATTGTCAGAAGTTTGTTTGGAAAGACTAAAAGTTAGCAGCAGAGTCTTTGATATGAGCACACTTGATGGATCTTCTCATTGTTTGAAACTTTTGAAGTGACCCAAAATGTCTGGGTTTTAATATGTTTTTGATTTTTACAAAACCATAAGGTTTATAATGTTTTAATTGTTTTTTTTAAATGCAATGAAAAATATCTTGTTGGACTGTAAACATTCCCTTGCAAAATTTGCAACCCAACACTATATCATGCAAGCATATGACAACCAAAAATTGAAACAGGCTACGTGGGAAGCTTTCATTGGCAAGCTGAGTGAACTGCAGAAAATGCACAGCCAACCCAATTAGTGATAAGTGAGGTGTTTTAAAACCCCCTTTTTAGTTTTATTAACATAGGTTAGTGACACAGTAAGAAGACTTTCAAGCTGGCAGCATCCCTTTTAATTATGAATTGAAAGGTATTTTCAAAAATCTATTTAAATGGCCACACAATGACAAGACATATTTTTCTTTACTAGACACTGCCTGCATTACAGTTGCAACTATGTTAGGGGAACAGGAGTACTTGTGGCACCTTAGAGACTAACAAATTTATTAGAGCATAAGCTTTCGTGGGCTACAACCCACTTCTTCGGATGCATATAGAGTGAAACATATATTGAGGAGATATATATACACACACACAGAGAGCATGAACAGATGGGAGTTGCCTTACCAACTCTAAGAGGCCAATTAAGTAAGAGAAAAAAACTTTTGAAGTGATAATCAAGATAGCTCAGTACAGACAGTTTGATAAGAAACAAGTGTGAGAATACTTACAAGGGGAGATAGATTCAATGTTTGTAATGGCTCAGCCATTCCCAGTCCTTATTTAATCCTGAGTTGATTGTGTCTAGTTTGCATATCAATTCCAGCTCAGCAGTCTCTCCTTGGAGTCTGTTTTTGAAGTTTTTCTGTTTTAAGATAGCCACCCGCAGATCTGTCATAGAATGACCAGACAGGTTAAAGTGTTCTCCCACTGGTTTTTGAGTATTATGATTCCTGATGTCAGATTTGTGTCCATTAATTCTTTTGCGTAGAGACTGTCCGATCTGGCCAATGTACATGGCAGAGGGGCATTGCTGGCACATGATGGCATATATCACATTGGTAGATGTGCAGGTGAACGAGTCTCTGATGTTAGGGGAGTCACTTTGCAAGACAATTGCGCAGCGACCATGTTACAATATGGACTGGTTTTGCCTGTGTACGTGGGGAAAGAACATGGCTATACCTTCGTTCCTTTAACAATTTAGCATCATCTAAACATACGAAAGGGGTGCTGGATTAAGCTTGGGGTATGATCATACTGTAACTGGGTATCCCAGGTTGATATGGCCTTTTCCATGGTAGCCTACTAACTGCATTAGGGTTATACAGGTGTAAGTGAGAGCTGAGTACAGTTCTATTCAAATCTTAAATATCTCTGGGGAATTAATTTTAAAATACAATGAAAGTTACCCTCCTTTACTAAACTAAAATCCAGGGTCATGATTCTGTATTTGACCAAACATCACAGCATGCTAGATTTAAGTCAGGAAGTGCAGAGTTTAGATGTTGGTAGTGTCAATTTTTAGAAAGGGGAAACAAAATCCAAATCTCAGAAATTGGCTGATTAATTCCTTTTCATTTAATTTCATCTTCTGCATTCATTTCACAGCACCTTAGAACCAGGACGAGCCTGGGAGACTGGAGGGAGTTCAGAGAACAACAACAAAAATGATTAGGGGCAGAGTGGATAAATTTATATGGCAAGATTAAAAATGCTAAATGTATATAGTTTGCCTTAGCAATGGCTAAAATGGAAACATTAGCGTACAAGTGTTTCAGGGATGTAAAGGTGAAGGATGGAGATAAATGACTCTAACTAGGAGTAATGGGCTAATATTGGCAATGAAATGACATTAGGACAATGAAAAATTAGACTGAATATCAGGGAAATCTTTAACAAGAAGATGTATTCAATTGTGGAAATGTCTTTTGGGGAAAGAGCAGAAGCCATATCATGGAGAACACTGAACACTAGGTTGAACACAGTACTAAAAAAGCTGTTGCAGGGAACAGGTCTTTAATTGCAAGGGGATGGATTAGATAAACCAAATTAAGGTCTTTTCTCTGATTCCTTGTCACAAAAGAGTAGTATCAAGGCCCCTGCTTTTGGCCCCATCTAGGGAGGGAGACATCTTCAGTCTTGGAATATTTGATTTTTCTTAATGAGTATATCTAACAGCCAAAGTGTAGCAATAGAAACTCACTTTCGAGGAGGTTTATAGGCCAGCTCTCACAGCATCGTTTTGTAATTTTTGTATATTTGGTTTATGCATTGCTGATTGGGTTTCAAGTTGTTGAAAATGTGGGCTAAGAATGAAAAATATTTGCAACCCTCAAATTATTTTCTTCCTATATAAAGATGGAGAAATTTGCAAAAACGAAATATTCTCCTTTAATATGTCTGGTCGAAGATATCTAAAAATATGAAATAAAAATGTTCTCATAATGGTGCACGTTACAGCAATAAACAGCAATTATGAGGGATGTATATAAAGCAATCTGAATTATCCATTTGTTTCAATTGTTCATGTTTGTCACTGGGGAAGCATACAGAATCTACTCATAAAGCAATTCAAATTCTAAATTGAGCAGGTCAAGGATGACTTCAGAAAACTAATATCCTATTAGAGCATCAACTGGAGTTACATTTGAATCCAATCCTGAAATTCCAAGTGAATAGTAAAAGCTTTTTTTCATATAGAAATACCTTCAGCAAATCTGGAAAGGCCACGTTGCTTTTACGAAGTAGTTGAACTTTAATTAAGATGAAGAGCTCAACAATTTGCAATTCTTATAAACGAATTCACTAGTTTCATTTGCTGGTTCTTCAATCCTCAAGCTGCATCCAGTCCCTCCTCTGCCTTGAAGCCAAAAATACACTCATAGAAATGATTAATGAGTCCTTTTGCATCAAAAATTAGAGTATCCTTGACATCAAGTTACAAAAATAGGATTTCCCACTTTGAACATGAGTAAGTTTAAATGCTGTATGCTTGATAGAATAACAAACATGAATCATATAATATATTATGCGACGGTATCTGACTACTAATATGTAACATTAGAAATTGTTATCAAATTTTGGATTGCCAATCTTAGTTTTAAGTCAATCGGGAGGGATGCTGATATTGCTTGCTATACCACTAAACTAATGTTTTTATACCACTAAAGCAGTTTTCTTTGTTTGGAATGTTTACTTAGCTCCATGTAGTTTCACCATAAGTCAGTAACCTTACATTTACAGTGTTCCTTTCATCATGACGCCTTCCAAAAAGTTTAATATCTCTTCCTGTATGTGTATATTATGTGATACTGTGTAAAAAGTACAGAAGCTGCTGGTAACTCCTGCATTAATGGAGCTTCTGTTTCTATCCCCCTTTTTTTCCAATAGCTTTTAATTTGATAAATCAAAATTGTGAGGGAGGTGGTAAAGCTTTAGCAAAATCAGTTGGGTGATGTGAGTGTGAACACTTATTTTCCCCATAACGGGTGGTGAGAAAACAACTGAAGTTAGAACCTTCAGATGTGGCTTTTGTAGCTTTTACGGCATTCAGATTAAGAGGAAAGACGAGTTCAGTTTTGGAGATAGCAACTTTTAGACAGCAGTGGGTCAACCAAGAAGAGTAAGGAGACAGATAATGAGAAGTAAATTTACAAGTAATCCACATAAAAGTGGAGGTGGAAACCTTAGTGGAAGTGCGGGTGGAGAAGAGGAAAGGAGCAATGACAGAACGTCGAGGAATGTCTACAGGCAGAGAAAGGAGGATAAGGATTCCAATAAAAGGATTTTAATTATTTTATTATTATACATTTAATTTAAAATACACAGCTAATCTGTATTTGTTTTATTGTAAAGTCCCTAGGGTATTTTGGTATCTCTGCCCTGTAGATTTTGCAATCTAAATAGGTACGACAGAAAGTGTAAAGAGAAACAAATGCACAGAGAAACTTGCCCAATATCACACCACAGGTTAGTGACACAGCTGGGAATTGAACCAAGGTTTCCTGAATCCCAGTCCAGTACCCTGTCCACTAGAACCTGACTTTTGGGGGAATAATTTATTCGAAATCATGCAGCTGTAACAGAAGTCTGTTTTTTTTTCTTTTATTACTTTAACTTTTTGACTTTTACTTTCATTTTTCTCAATTGTACATTTAGTAAATTAGCTTTGTGTCTCCTTTGTGCAATGATCTTGTCAAGAGCTGGAGTTTATAGCATACTTGGACTACATTTTTTCTTAACCTTTCAAGAAAAAATAGAATGCATGTAATTTAGTGACCCATACCAATGTCGATAAATTTGTATTCCTATTTGTAGTAGATTATCTGGGTCTCTTAAACTGACTGTCATACACACAATGCAGCATTAGTTTCTAGTGACAGCTTTTAACATCTTCATTGCTCTGTAAGGAATTGGCCTTTGGAACAGAATTTCAGAGATATAATAGAGAAAGAAGTGCAGTCCTTGAGCCTGCAGTAATTATCAGTGAAATTGCTTTATCATGCACTTAGCTGTCATTTACTGTGAAACATTTCTATTCATACAAAGATAAGTAAAGTTAGAAGATTTTATTTTAAAAAGACTTCATTATTTTATGCTATGACTTTAGCATCATTCTAATTTAAGAATTCTTTAACACGTCTGTTGCAGTTATATTATTTTGATATTTTTGTGCAGTGCTTTTGCAAAAGTGCAAAAAAGCTGATTAGAATTAATGCAGAGTGAATTTTATATTTAAATAATACAGAGTAACTGAATATTTAAATAATTATAATGTGCATTTTTCTGTTTTCTTTTTATTAAAAGCTGATCAGTCTTGTCTTGTGTTTTTAGCCCTATTGTGGAAATAGGAGCTATTAGCAGGTTTTACCACATCTGACTCTTCTTTAATTTTCATGCAGTAGCTAGCTGTGTCCATAATGTTACCAAATAATCCTCCTTAGAACCTAGTCCAGACCCACTCTCAGGACATATACATGTCTTTTGTGAGTGACTGAACTCCTAGATTCCACATGTTTCTAAGCCCCTAAGTCTAGATAGTGACTGGTCACTGTCCCTAGCTCTGGATCTCAAAGGCACACTCCCAGAGGCTTACCCTTTGTATGAGACCCTTCAGGGACATTGAAACCCTGCAATCCAGCTGCCCTAGACTCCAAAACCAGTCCCTCAGCCCTTTTCGGGCCCCTCCAGTTGCTTAGACATGTTCCCCTCAGAGTCCACCTGCTGTGGGAGCTCTGGTTTCTAATTAAACCCTTGAGGAACAATGTGGCAGAAAAGCAAGGTCTTAGCAAAGGAATTTTTTTTTTTAACTATAAGCTCTTTACTCTTGTAAGCACTTCGAGAGTTAGGGCTGGTCCACACTAAGCCCCCAGTTCAAACTAAGATACGCAACTTCAGCTACGTGAATAACGTAGCTGAAGTCGAACTATCTTAGTTCGAACTTAAAGGTACTTACCGCGGGTCCACATGCGGCAGGCAGGCTCCCCCGTCGACTCCGCCTACTCCTCTTGTGGAGCAGGATTACTGGCGTCAACGGCGAGCACTTCTGGGATCGATTTTATCGTGTCTAGACAAGACGCGATAAATCGATCCCAGAAGATCGATTGCTTGCTGCCGAACCAGCGGGTAAGTATAGATGTACCCATACAGATCTGTGAAAAACAACAAAATCTTGAACACAGTCCCCCTTATTCTGATCTCACCCCTTTTCTGAGTCCTAGGTTTGGTCAGTGTCCTTAGACTTGGCAGAGTTTCTCCTCCTTCTCTTTCTCCTGCCTTTTTTTTCTGGTATGTGCCAGACAGTCTGTGTCCCCCTTTTGCTCATGTGCTTCTGCTGAAGGAGTTACAGGCTCCAGTTCCCCTCCCCATCCCCAGGCTTCTGTGTAGAGAGTAATTCAAACTCAGTGGCCCTAACAGTAGACAACCCGTTGCTCCAGAAGGGGAGAGTCACTCAGCATTGATTCAGATAGTCTTTCCTCTAGGTGTCAAGGCCCTGTTACAAAAAAAAGGTTCTAATCCACAAACAAGGTTGCAACGCAGCATGGTCATGTTCCAAAATGAAAGTCACAATAGAAAGTGGAGCCCCTGAAAAAGAATGGGGTTCACAAAACAAAATGGAGCTCACAATTTGAAACAGATGAATCCCCACTTTGTCACGTTCCTAGCTGCTCTAACTGTTCGCAGTATGCTTTATACCCCTCACATTGCTTTCATTCTTCTTCTGTTGAATTGCTGCTGCGCCTGCTGTGCTGCATTGTGTTGTCCATTAACAGTGTTTGGATGTACTTTGTATGTTCCACTGCAGGTGGGTTTTATCTGGAATGGTCATCAGTGGTGGTTGAAGGTTCCTCATCAGTTGTACCTGATATTACATATTTTTTTGGTATATTCTACTTGGACAGCAGGTCCCGCAGTGTGCCTTGTTCAGGTGTCTATTATGTGCTGCTTACATAATAGGCTTTTCTTGTTTTACCCACTCCACTGATTACTTGTGGTTGAAGAAGAAAGAATGATTCTTATGTACGTTTATGCTGCAAAAGTATTTGAAGCCTACTTAACATGTAAGTTGGCAGTAAGGCAGTGCACATGCAAATGACAGCTAGATTTTTAGTGCTGATTCTGGATGGAGGAGAGGGCGGGGCCACTGCACAAGATCCCCAGAGCTGCTGCTGTTGCTGCTGTGTCTTCCCTGCTGCCGCCTCTCTCCTTGCCTGGCTCCTGTGTGAGAGAATGTGCCAGGGCACAGGTGAGTAGGGTAGCTCAGCCAGCTTCCCAAGGAAATACGGGAGGCACCATGGCACATTATGACACGCCCCATGCTGCAAGCGGGCATGGCGGTGGCAAGGTTACTTCACTAGCTCACAGGGATGCTTTGCTCCTGCCCTGTGAACTGCTGCTGGGGTGCGGGAGTCCTGAAGGGAGGTGCCTGGCAGTGCCTAGGGCAGGTAAGAGAGTGCGGAGGGGGCTCCCTAAGTACACTCTTGCAAGCCAAACCCAACAGGACCCGACTACAAGGGTCATGTTGGGTATGAAAACAAGTCAGTGCTCTCAAGCTCAGATCGGGTTTGGATTGGCTGTGGTCTAGTCAGTTCCGGTTGGGATATAAAATTAGGTCTAACCAGATCTCTACTAAGCTGCACAGAGTGCCTTGTCAAAATCCCCATTCAGTGTGTATTTTGGATCCATCACTGCTTCAGAATTTGTAAGTACTTTAGCATTGCTGGCCTGTACAGCTGACGAAAAGGTTGCAACTTTTACTCTCAAATGTGGCACTGGTAACAGTCATCCACAACTTCGCTCTCTCCACCTAAACTACCATAATGAACTTTACCCTTGAAGACTGCCTCAGAAGCAAACAGTGGAGCACCTGTCCTCCTTCTGCACAACTGCGTTGCCCTGTGGTGACTCTGTCCACTTCCAGGTGCAACTCAAGAATGGTGCAGTTCAGAATGGTGGGCTGCATTCTGTTATAGGGGCTCCACTTTGTTTTGTAACTTTCATTTCAGAGTGTGAGCGTGCTCTGTTGCAGCTTTTTTTGTGGATTACAGAGTCCTTTTTGTATCCGGCGTTAGACTGAAAAGCCAGGACAGAGTTGAATGACTCTCCCCTTCTGCAACAATGGGATTTCTATTGGTAGGGCTTTGAATTACGCTTTCCACAGAAGCTTTTGTGAATCTTATACGCCTCGACTGTCCTGGGATCCAGAGCTTAGCTACCTCTCACCTTGTATCCCCAGATGGCAGCTAAGATATGGATGCTCTTGCTAGGACTGACCTCTTCTAGCATCAGCAATAGAGTTTTTAACTGAGGGCCTTCTTTAGAATTTTATCTATCTAGATATGAGAGACACAGGATGGGTGAGATTATATCTTTTATTGGACCTACTCAGGGGTAGTCAATAGGCAGACCCCATGGGCTAAATCTGGACCGCCAGATGCTTTTGAATGGACCACAAAATCTTTTTATTTACTTATTATTGTCATTATTGTTGGGGGGTGGGCAGCTATTATTTCCTCTGGAGTCTGGATCTTGACTATACCTTGACCAAGAAATTTGGACCTGACCAAAAATAATTGACTACCCCTGGCTCTGTTGGTGAAAGATAACAGTGAAGATGTTACCTCACCCACCTTGTCTCTCTCATATCCTGGGACCATTTTTTAAAAGTACATTTTTGTTGCATTAGGCATTTTTATTTAAATTGCACATATAATTTGAAACAGTGAGAGAAACAGCACTCTGTGGCAGTATGGTGAAAGCCACTGGGCGGCACCAAAATGAGTCTTAAAAGATAACACTCAAAGCTGTAATGGACAATGAAATTTGAACCCCAGAAAACTGTTCCATATTAAAATGAATTTTGAGGGGTAATAAACATATTTTCTTTCTTCTGTCTGGTTAGTTTTATATATAATATATACAGGTAGGTTTCAGAGTAGCAGCCGTGTTAGTCTGTATCCGCAAAAAGAAGAACAGGAGTACTTGTGGCACCTTAGAGACTCTCTAAAGTGCCACAAGTACTCCTGTTCTTCTATATACAGGTAAACCACAATTATCTAATTAGCTTGTAGGACATCCAAAACTTGGTAAATCTGCATTTTGGAAAAGTTACATTCCAAGGGGGAGGAGAATGGTTGGTTGGTTTTTCTTTTCTTTTGTTTTGTTCTTGGTTAATATTTGTTTTTTTGGGTGGGGGAAGGGAAATAAGTGTTTGAATTTCAGATAACAGGGTTTCAGGCAATCCCAAGTCCATAGCTTTTTGAAGTTTTGTGACAAATCATAGTTATGAGAATTATACTAGAAATTAAGATGAAACATCATACTCATGTATGCTATTGAAAGTGTGCGCAGTCTTTTTTAACATCCATGTTCTTTAGATGCACAATTTCCTAAGGAAGTTCTGTACTCTCTACATTTTATAATTCCTATCTGTATAAACATTTTTTAAGATTAAAACACTGGACTTTTCCTTTAACTTTTTTTTTTAAACTATGGTACCTGTGGCTGTTAAATCTTTTCTGTTAATTATGAACATAATAAAGTTCCTGCATGTGTTTTGCATCTCTTGGAATAATGTGTTACACATTTTAGGTTAAAAACTTACTTTGATTAAAATTTTAAATAGTAGAATTTGTTAATTTCTTGTATTTGCTTCCTTGCTGACATGTTGCAATATTGAGATTTGAAGACATTTTTAGTGCATAATGGTTTTAATAAATAATCTTTCTTTTCATGGAAGCTATTGAAATAAACAAAGCACAGAACGCTTAGGGACATGTGAGCATTAGAGAGTCCAGAAAGACAAATATAATGTTGAATCTCTGCAAATGGATGAGTAGAGTAAGAATAGAACTGATGAAGCAGCTTATTGCTTTGAGAGGTAATTGCTATAGTACTGCAGAGGCAATTCCAAGCACCATTTGAGTATAAATGTTAACTCTAGTGATGGACGAGCTCTTGTGCAGAAACAATGAATCTAATCTGGGAAACAATGAATAGGAAATAGCTGAGCTTTCTTGCTTCCTTGAAGGCTCAGTTTGTCAGCCAGGAGATCTCCGATTTGACTTCAGTGAACTTTCAGCATCTTTCGGGAGGTTAATACCACACTTCTGCATTTAACTGACCAAAGTTAACTTGGATGGAAGGATTATGACCTTATGACTTACGGAAACAGAGCTATCTATTGCAAAGCATGATGTAGGCCTTAAATCATATCTGTCTCAGGATGAAAGCTTTCTGATAAGGTTAGAAACAATCATTACAAAGTTGTAACTATGTAAACTATTGGAATTTTGTAACTATATGTACTACTTAAAGTATCTGAAAAAGAAATCTGGACATGAAAAATTCACAGTTGAATTTCCACAAACAGCTTCTGACTTTGTATCCCTGCCCCCATCCCATCCACCTGCCTTATTGTGTGGTATCAGATTTAAATATGGATATTATTGAGACTTTTTTGCTGTGGGTAGAAAGCTGAAGCAGACGAGAATCTTCATTCTGCTTGATAGCCATCTTCAGTGTGTGACAAGGGAGATGATAGGTTGGAGTTATGTATCTTTGGCCTTGTTGATTTTTTCCAATATGAAGTAGAGCCAAAAATTATGTCTGTCCATGAGATATTTCAATGGTTTTGATTTATTTATATCTTTACTAGATTCATGGTCTGATCCTTAAGGTTTGTGGTCCCTAATGGAAATGGGGAAGTGGTATGGTGGTAGGTGACTGGTGATGTGAAATAAAATAATTTAATTCCCAGTTTTTCAAATTTCTTTCATAACAATACTATTATAATGTTTTATTTTAAAGGTTATCTGTTTATAACATTAACTCGTCTCAATGGAGCCTTGTCTGGAGATTTTCTGAATTTCTTTAGAAAGTATTTTAAATTTTGATATGTGAAAACTAGTTGATCTGTTTCTTTCAGTTAAAGGATATAAATTGTTATAATTTTAGAGATGGTCTAATGATGGTACATGATGGTGTGTGAAATACAGTACAAAGTACTAGATCAATCATATGTTCTGCCAAAAGAATCTATAATCTCTTTCAACCCAAGTGGTTTAGCTAACATAGTTTACAAAGCCCACATGAACTCCGCTGGATCCTGATAAAGCAGTCCAGAATTCTAAAATCTGCACTGAATAATCCCTATGGTCTTTTTGATGGTAAGTGAGTGAAGCTTTTCTTAAAATTTACCACCACTGCACCATCACCAGGGACCAGCAAGGGAGAGCTCTGGTGTAGACTAAGCACTTGTGGCTACCTACATTCTTACCCCTGTGCCTTTTCAATTTCCCTTGAGCAGGGTTAGATCACATGGTAGTAGAAATACCAGTGAATAGCGCTCCCACTATTGGCTTGCCCTTAGCAGAGCTGCATTGGTGCTGATGAAATTGTGGGAAACTTAAGTAAAAGCTCTGTGTAGATGCAGACCGAAACGTTCCCATTATATATGTTAATTGAAGAGAGTGGTTCTGTTGATGTGGTATGGAGTCAGAACTAATGACCTTAGATTAGCACCCTGTTGTACAGCACTGAAAGAAGCCCACAAAAAAATTAATTTTCACTTTTTATGGGAGTAGAAAACAAATTAAAAAGCTCTCCTGGAAAAAAGGTAATTACACTAGCAATTCTGTTCTTTATTCACTCTAGTGCATTATGAGAAATGCATACTTATGACAGAATAATACTGAAGTACAGATAATGCAGAAGGTGATAACATAATTCATGAGACAGGTGGGGGATTCATAATTCAGTTGACCGTAACACGTTGCAATGTCAAGACATAGTTTGCTTTCCCCATTGACTTAAGTGGGATTTGAATCAGTCCATCACTTTAAAATACAAACTCTAAAAAATTTCAGTCCTGCTTGGAAATATGACACTTAATCCTTTGAGGACTCAGACAAGTATCAGAGTAAAAGAACTGCTTTCAGATACAAGCAATACAAAAAGACATTTGCAAATTAATTTTGGTAAAAAGTTACTCCTAGCAAGTAGAAAAGACCGAGTTACTCAACTGAAAATGTTGTATCCATAGTCAATAAAATATCAAATTGGGGCTACTAATGCATCTTGAGCGTTGTGGCGAAACCACTTATCTTCCTACTTGTGGTTCATCGTTATGCCACCATTTATAACTTTATAATTGCACCCATTATTTGTTCTGTTATAGGCAGCACAACTAGCAATTCCTGTAGTTAAGGTTGCGCAACATTGCTGATTATAAAACTCTTTTCGGTTGCTTATAACTTAATCGAAGCTCTACTCATTTAGGCTGAAATTTTCCATACAGTACTTGGTGTCTGCCACTGGCTGAACTTTTTTGGAAAACTTCAGCAAAAGAACAGTTAAATGATTTTGCAGAACAGGGTTAGAGGAAAATGTGTTTTCCCCATGCTAAAAATTCTTGCAACCATTTGGTTGAAAAGCTCTAGTGCTTCTGTGCTTGGGACATGGAATATGGCCGGTAGGCTGCCCTGGGGCGAGGGATGTGCCTTTGACACGAAAAACTGCCCAAATTTGGCCAACTTACAACACTTTGGAAAATCTCAGTTCATGCTTGCTCAGTAGAGACTTGTTAGAATTTGGCAGCTAACTTCTCAGAAGAATCTGTCCACAATGAGCATCCTCCAGCCCTGAGGTGAGGCAGCTGAGCAGGACTTTTCATGCAATTGCTGCTGCAGGCCCTGTGACACCAGGCACCAGAGCACGGAATAAAGAGATGTTCTTTTCTGTGCTCTCAATGGACCCCTTGCTTGCACCCAGGCAGCCGAGAGAAGGGGGAGGAGGAAGTAGCCTGACCGAAATGCAGAGGGAGAGGGCTTGTAGAGTAGGCTGGGACAAGAGGCCATTGGAATAGGACAAGGATGAGGAGTTAAGAGTTCTAAAATGAGCTAAAACTCTTCCTAGGAGTCATGAGTTAGCAATTGGGATGGGGAGCCAAGGGGGAGCTGATGGAAAACTGGAACCAGAGGGAGACTGGAACTCGGACAAAGGCTGAATGATCCCAGAAGCAGAGGGAATCAGGCTTGTGGGGGAGTGGGAGTTGGGCGTAAAGGTTTGAAAGGTTTGAACACTTAGGACCTGGAACAGAATCAAGGTTCTTGAGTATCAACATTCCTCTGCTGCTAAGAAATAGCCGTGAAACCCACTGGCAGAATATGTGCCCCATCTCCCTCTGGTGGCTGGCTGTACTAGCGCTTTCAGTTGTTGTGTTAACTCCAGTGACAGAGGCCTGTGCTGTGGACTAAACTTTCAGATCCTTCTGATGAACCATGTTGATGCTGTTTCCACGTGATGGACTTACTATTTTTTTAGTTTGTTTCTTTAAAAACTTAGGAAATTACATGCATGCAAAATATTACATTCAAAGAATGTTGAAGTTGGAAAGGAAACACCCAGAGGCTAGAAAATGTCAGACCATTGCCTATGTGTATGCATTATGATATATTCCTTAGCTGCATGATGAAATGATATTTTTCCACAAGTTCCCTGCCTCATTTGCTTCAAAATTTGGAAGGTGATTAGTGAATAAGGTGGGGTGGGAGTGTCATTGCAAGAAGAGTGAAGGGGTGTTCTCAAGGTTTACGCAACTGAATGTGACCCAGGAGGATTGGATTCTATCCCTGTCTCTGGCACAGAGATCCTGTGTGATGCTGGGCAAGTCACTTAAACCAAAGTTTTTGCAGGTGGCCACTAATCAAGTAGTCGTCATTTTCTGCGTGCACAATTTGAGACACCTGGTGTTTGATTTGAAGAGCTGAGCACTCTCAACTGCAACTAAAGTCATTGGGAGCTGTGATCTGAACAAATAAAGTACTATAAAATGCTACTTTCTCTGAAAACTCATCATAAGCTTCTAAAACTGAACACCCAAAATTAGTGGACACTCTTGATATTGTGTCTCTGCCTTCATTCCCCATCTGTAAAATGGAAATAATACCACTATACCCTTATGAGGGAAGGTAAAGATAAATTCACTGAGATACTACAGTGATGAGTGCCATAGAAAAGCCCATAAGGAAACTAGTAATTCTCGATTCAGTGCAGGATTTGGATGGTGTGCAGTAAATAAGACATGGAACCACACGAACAATGAGAATAAAATGAAATATTGAATAGCTGCTCATTCAGTTAGCATTGTTCATCCTGTGTATTGAATGAGAGAGGGGCACGTGTAAAGAATAGTATGCGATCATGTAAATTCAAGACTATCATGATTACTACTTGGGGGTGGGGCAAATTAAAATTGCACAGGCACCTTAATTCTGGCATTTCCAAACTTGTGAATGCTTGACTCTGCAACCTTTAGGGCTTGTCTAGACGAACAGTTAGTACATGGCAAGGTGGGGTATCAATGTACGTTGCACTAGCTTGACATGCATTAACTGTTCATGTGAACCAAGCCCACTAAAAGTTCCCTAGTGTACTTTGATCTACTTCCTTTACAAAAGCAGCAGAGTCCTGTGGCACCTTATAGACTAACAGACTTATAGGAGCATGAGCTTTCGTGGGTGAAACTTTACAAAGCAGACTAGATCAAAGTGCAGTAGGGAACTTTTAGTTCATGGTGGCAGGTTCCACATGGACAGATATTGTGCAGCAAGCTACTGCAACATAGATTTACACCCCAGACTGATGGACACTAATTGTTGTCTGGACGAGCCTTTAAAGTTCTTTTAATGTAGCTTTTTGGATGTAATATTTATTAAATGTTTTCCAGAACATCTGTGAAGCTGATGGGGTGGGGTGTGTGTGTGTGTGTGTGTGTGTGTGTGTGTGTGTGTGTGTGTGTGTGTGTGTGTGTGTGTGCAAGAATATTTCATCTGATCTTTGTTTTGAGTTTTTGCTGCATAAAGTTGGGGATGACTGGGCGGATTGATTTAAATCATTGCTTTTTATCATGTTTTGCATTCATACTTTTTTTGTTATTTCCCCTAAAGAAAGTTGATTCTTATTGGTTCAGAACCATTAAAACATGTTGATTTGCAATCAGATATACTCTTTACACTAAATTTGGTGCTGCTTCTTGCAAAACCTTTTGATTTTTTTTCTAGTGTTTAAATATACATTTTGTTAAACTTGGTATCTGACAGAATTGTGATTAAAATGTAACCCGCTTGTGAGTTTAAAACAGTAACCTTAAATTTTAAATATCAATTCTCGATTGAAACTTTTTACCAAGTATTAGTTTGAAAATCTTTGCATCAGAGAAAGAAACGTCTAAAACAGAGTTTGTAATGGAGTGCCACAACTGCTGAGGCATAATTAAAAAGAGCAGGTAATAGTCCTTTTAAATTTGTATTCCCACTTCCTTTGTGTCATGGCTTGTTAGAAGACTAAAAGAAAACTTTCCTCTGCTGATTTTGTCTTTTTTCTGGAAGCACGGTAGTTGGCGTCGCTCAATTTTATTTATATGTTTGTCCAGCATCCATGAAGTCATCAGTACTGCGCACAGGTCATAGAATGAGCAGAATAAGTATAAGTTTGTTTTAGGTCCTAGCAAAGTGGTGGATTTAAAAAAATAACATACTGAATAATCAGTGTATATCTGTGGGCTAAATTCTTCCTTTAAATATGTTCAGAGATGCACATTAGTGGGACTTGTACGTGTGCATGTTTGAGGACAGATATTGGCCCATTAGACCTAAAATGGTTGATATGCTTTTATTTAAAACAGAAATACAAGTGGAATTGCTTACCTCATGAATTTGCCTGAAATACCAGTGGTTCTGTGAGAATAAGAATGGTATTACTGTAATACCTCTTAACCATATCCTGTTTGACAATACAATAAGCAGGGGAGAGATGATTTACATTAAGATCTAGTTTACTTCTCCAGTGCTTCAGAGCAGAAATGTTTCCATGGTGAGGAAATTTTAATATTCCCTGTGTAAGGAGTTTGAGACAGGTCAAGGTTGCTTTTAGGCCCCCTTGTGTCTGTTGTTAATGCAAATTACTATCCCTAATTACTGCAACATTTTTGTTGACATGAGGCTGTGAGCCACTAATATTGATTTTATGAACATTGCCGGTATTTTCAAAGCCATATTCACATCTAGCAATTTATCCCTGTTGCTTGCTGCTGACCTGTAAAATTCAGATAGTGGTAAGGCTTCACAAATATGTGAACTTTGCCAGTGTATCGAGTAATGTCTTGAACTGACTCTGAAAACTCCTGTCACCACCACCATTACGCTGAGTCAAAATGTCAACAATATCTTGTAAACTAGACACTGCAGTCTGTGGTGCTGGCTGAGATAGTGTCAAGGGAATACGCAGAAACAGTTGTTGAAGGATCAGCGTTCCAAAACCAACAAGACTGAGTCACGTTTGCTTAGCAAAGGAGTAAAATGCAATAGCAACATGAAGTATGCACACCTGCACAATAGGTTAAATAAAACATAAAGAAACTCTTGAGCTGATAGGTACAAATATTTTCTTTCTTAACTGCCTTCTATAACAATTCTTTCTTTCAAAACTCTTGATGTAACTTGGAACCAAGGTGATGGGTATATTAGAATAGCTGGAAACAGCATCACTCTGATGCGAAATTTGGGTGCAATGTCAGCGGGAATAAAAGTATTTACCATGACCGAGAGAAAGAAGTTGGCAATTCAAGTTGTGCACTAAATAAAGGGATCTGTACCATTGTAAAATTTGCAGTTGTATTCCATACAATTGGAATTTAACTTCATTCCATTTGTGCGCTAGTATGTAAGCCCTCGACCCGCTCCTCATTCAGGCCTCTCATGAATACCCATGTTCACTGTGATGCACTCAGAAACAGATACATACACATATACACACGCACACTTTTTAAACTATGTTGTGCTGTTCACACCTTTGTCTGAGTAACTATGTAATTTTTGCTGTAGTCCATCTCATCCTCCCCCTGACCCCATCCTGTTGTTGTTGAGAGAGTTCGTTGTCAGAAATTAAACTCCAATATGGTTTCTGCAGCTTGTTCTGTGGGTGGACCCCTGTGCCCCCACGTAGCCCATTGAAGTCAGTGGGGCTCTGCATGGACGCAGGAATCTGCCGCACATGCAACAAGTTGCAGGATTGGGTACTAATGTTGGTAATTCTTCAGCACAGAGATTGTGGGTCTTTACTGGCGCTGTGAAGTGCCCATCACACTAGGGTGCTGTGAAATTATCACCAATAATAAGTGCCAGTAAAACTAGTCCAACAAAACCAAGCATGACTTTTGATTTAAAAAAAAAAAAAAAATTGGTTAGCTGGGGTGTTTCACTGCATCTCTTCTGTCCTGAACAACAATTAAAGCATTTGAGCTGTCTTGGGAGTGAGAACGTTACGGCCACGTACAGTATAGAATACATCATTTGTCACAGAAGCACCATAATACTAGCACTCAGTATTGGCCTTACCACGCATGGGCCGCAGTCTCATCTCGAATGACAGCACCAAAATTTGGTTCAAAGTCTACATCTGTGAATATAAATACTTACAATAATACCAAAACTTGAGACTTTAACCCCTTTTGGCACAGCATCTGAACAAACTCTGCCTCTATAGCGTAGCTGAGTGGTTCTCAACTGGGGGACCTGGTTTCTCCCAGCTGGGGGTGGGGCAGCTCCAGGTTTAAAAAAAGGGAGCGAAGATGGGACATGATTCAAAAAAGGTTGAGAACCCCTGGTGTAAGTTATATGAATCCAGGGTTGTGGTAAAAGACTATGATGCTATTATTTCTTGGTAGGTCTGTGTCATTTCTTGAGGGTGTGGGGAAGAGATGCTCCCTGAGTACTGTGGTAGTAATATATTGAGTGCTGCTATCACAGTTGAATCTGAGGAGTATATGAGACAATATGTTAGTGTTGTTTTCTAGTATAACAGTGCTGTTACTATAATTTTAGTTGTTTTCTGTAGTACATGCTTGATGTGTCACAACACATATTTAAGTTGTATATTTGTGCTGCGCTGCTTATAGGATTGTGTTGTATACATTTAGGACAGTATGATGAAACCATCAGGCTTAGCCAAAGTCTGACTACTCTGTTATTTTTAGTTCCTTTTTAGACGTATTCTCTGTAAACAAAATTAAAATGCAAGTTCAGGTTCTTCAACTCCAATTCCTCATTTTCTTTAATAAGAGGAAAGTATGTCTGATGGTAAAACTGACTTGTGTATCATCTAAAGAGTCATCTTTGAATGCAGATTTTCAAAATCCTCAATAGTGATTGAAAAAGTAATGACTACTTTTATGGTGAGACTGGAACCCTACTTTAGAAGTCTGTGGGATGGCTGTGTGCGTCCGATGAGAGGCCAGCTGTTTCTAGGAACTGTGGGGAACAAAAATAAACCTTTAGATTTTAAATTCATTTTGAGAAAACCAAATACTTTATCAATATGCCAGTACTTTTGGTTCCTTCTGAATGATTCACATCAAAATCTCTGGAAGACAGTGTGTGTTTTAATCTGTCTTCACAGTACTCCCCATGCAGTGATGTGTATAAAACCAGTTCTGTGACATATTGCCCTTGGGGGAGAGTCCTGTAGAATATAGTATACGCTTTTAGCAAGAACATAATTTTCTAGAAAGCTTAAAAAAAAAGTGCAAAGGATATTGTTAATTTCTGTAGGTTTTTAAAGTAATTGCAGGAGCCTAAGTGCCCCAGTCGTCATAGTCTTTCTTTATTTCCCACCACAGTGCCTCCTGTGGGGTTCCAAAGTGTTTAGGCAAGTGACTGGTCCTGATATTGTCTTACACGTTAGAATTCACTATTGTCTACCCAAGGCCATCGGTGGTGTAGTCAGGTGCTTGCAACCAGCATAAAACATAGTATGTACAGGATATGTCACTCATATGAGGGGTATATAAGCACAATTTTCATGTAAGGAAGAGGAGTATTGTTTTCCAGAAATTGAATTCCAGGTAAATAGCTCACTATGTCTCTAGCTAGACCTTGTTTGTTTGCTGATCATTTCTTAGTCACACTGAATTCAATATTTGTGCTCCCAACTACAAGTAACTTCTATGTGGATTTGTGTTCGTTCTCATGAATTGTCTACAAACTATCAAAAATGTGCTACTTCCATTGATGACCTTAAAGCAGATGCAGAACATATTTTTACCACTCTAAATATTTTTAGATGACCCTGGCCTAGCAATAATTTTTCTACGGGTTCACATATCAGATTTGTTTAGAATTCTACACCAAAAAACATGATTGCGGTTAGGGACTGCAAATATAACAACAAAATGTTGTGCATTCACATGGCAAAATGAATTGCTTTTATATAGCTAAACACAGCTGGATCTTTGATGCGTACAAGTAAATCGTTTTTGTAGTGGTTTTCCCTGCGCCTTCTTAAATTGGCTTTCCTTTGTTTGTTCCATTACTGTTTGTTTATTCAGAGCCCTACAGTCAGAAACCATAGAAGCCTTACTTTCAGCATTCTTAGGGAAAATGTCCAAGACTAGGGGTCTCTCAACCTGGAAGTCACAACCAGGTGACAGAGGGTCATGACCACGCTGCTCTTCCCATATTGCTAAAAGGATGGGTTGTCCTGGAGTGGGAAGAAGGTCACAGTATGTAATAGGTGAGACCCATTGCCCAAGACACACTACAGGGTTGCAAAACCTTACCTTGCCTTGTACTTAAGCAAGAGTGTCTAGTGTGGTTGTGATTCAGACACTCTTGTTTGTCCCACCTGAGTACCAAAGTGAATTAAGCTAAACTGAATAAAGGCCAATTTAATTCTGAATAACATCATCCACACTAGGATTTAATGTTGTTTAACCCATTTCAAATTCAACCTTTTTGTTAATTTGGATTAATTTTCTAGGATGCTCCTGTGTAGACAAGCCCTTAGTTCCAATGGCTAATGATTTTGTCCCATGTCTTAATATGTGTTTGAAAAGCGCCTAGCACATAATGGGAGCTACCAGGATACAAATAATAATAATATGTGAGTTTGAGTAAGTTGATTGTTATCACTCATTGATGTCATTTTCTGATGATGATAATTACTCATTATGATCTAGGATGTGTACGTGTTTAAGAAAATATCACTTAGCGCTGAAAGCATATGGCCATCGGCTTCATTCATCTGTTTGAACCCATCTCAGTCATTTTACAGAATTCCAGTGCAAAGCAACTGTCTGATCTCCAAGAGCAGCATAAAACATGCACACCCAAGACATTAATCAGTTGGCACAATCTGGTATGGTTAATACAGGGCCTTTCTCCTTCCAGTGCATGGAAATGGGCTTCATATTGGCATCCTGCTATGTTAGCAGCAGAACAAAATCCATATTTATCTTTTTGTTACTGTTTCATTTTCAATATATGCATTAAATCTCACTGCATTGCTCTCCAGGGTGCCAGGCTGACGCTTTTTGAGAGGGGGTTTCCTTGTCACACTTCCGCGAGGTTCTGAATAAGCTGTTGTCCAATTTCTCACCTAGTAGGTGTTTTATTGCTGACTCAACAAAATCTGTTGATTCTTTCAGTGATGACAAGGTGGTAGAAGAGCAGCCGGAGGAAGAGGAGGAAGTAACGGACGTGGAGGACGAAGATGCTGATGCTGATGACGATGATGGTGATGAGATTGAAGAAGAGGCAGAGGAACAGTACGAAGAGGCCACGGAAAGAACTACCAGCATTGCTACCACAACCACCACTACTACCGAATCGGTAGAAGAGGTTGTTAAAGGTAAATTAATGTTTGTTTAGGTTGGGGTCTGCGGAATTGATCTTACTGGTGTGTATTTGCCCTTTACTACTAAAAATGTTCCAAACAGCAAAATATCCTAAGTTGCTACATCATTATGCTTTGTCTTTATATGATTTGCAAGTTTTTTTCCTTTTGTATCTAATCTTAGGCTACATGGATAGTGATTGCCACATATTTTTGAGATTATTTTCACAAACAGCATAGTAAACACATGAGAAGAAACAGTGTTGTATGCTGGTAAAACAATTATTGTGAAAGAAAAGAGAATGTTGATATCAAGTGGAAAAGGTGTGTTAGAAAGCACTATTAGGTAGGACATTGTCTTACATTAACATGTTCTGGTTAGCTATTTTATTCAGATTTTTGGATTTTTTACGTCCAGCATTTCTCGATAATAAGCAAATAATTAAATTTAAAAAATCCTTTAGTTGACCTAGTGTATGGGTTAAAGATTACAAATAATTATAAACAAAATTACAATGTATGTTTGTTGTCTATGGGGAAAAAAAGAAACAAATAACATAAAAGGGGTAAAATAGATTTTAAAATATGCTCCATTTGTATGCTCTTCTATATGGTGTCATTAAAGCAATTTAATTTTTTTGATAAATTTGAATATTAGCCTATCCATAGGCAATTTGACTGTCCAAATCATGGTAGAATTTTTTTTTCTGTTTCTCTTCCCTTGTACAATTTATTCTTTAAAGGAGTGCTTCCTAGATTTCTATATGATTTGGAACTATTCTATATGGTGTAATATTTATATAATCAAGGTATTAGTTTTCTATATTGCTCGTGTCCCTGGTAGCATTGTACTTATCAAATGTCTTTATGATGATCTTCTACCTTCTAAGAAATGAGACACAGGTAAAAGCCAGGTCAAAACATAAAATGAGCTGAGTTCCTATGAGTTAAAATGGAAGGAGTTGCAACTTAAAACATTCAGAGACAAAATGACCATGAAATGGCTGTAGTGGAACTAACACGGACATTTCAGTCCTGGTTCCCTTAGTCCTTTCCTGCTGCTATTGGAATTGAGAGACACAGACCCTTAAAAGTGTACACACTGACCTTCCTATCCCTTCCCTGTGGCAGGGTTGTTCTGCCCTGTTGGCTGATGTTTATGTTGTTTGGTGGTAGGGAGGACAGCACAGGATCGATCTTAGCTATGATTTTCATTCCATGATGAAATATGTATATAATTGAATGGAATTACCTTATAGACTCATTCATTAGCTCGTTCATTTATAAGCTGACCCCCCAGGATGGTTAGGTAAAAATAGCAAAAACTGTATGACCCTTTCATAAGCCGACCCTATGTTTCAGGGGTTGGCAAACTTTAGCTCCTGGGCCGTCAGGGTAAGCCGCTGGCGGGTCAGGACATTTTGTTTATTTGGAGCGTCTGCAGGCATGGAGCCCCTCAGCTCCCTGTGGCCACAGTTTGCCGTTCCCAGCCAATGGGAGCTGCAGGAAGTGGCGCCACCTCCCACAGCTCCCATTGGCTGGGAACGGTGAACCACGGCCACAGGGAGCTGAGGGGCTCCATGCCTGCAGACGCTCTAGATAAACAAAACAATGTTAGATATTCAGTTCAATGGTTCCATAGAGTTTAAAATTATCAAATTTTGGTGTAGACCCATCTATAAGCCGATCCCCGCTCTTTGATGTGTCGCTTTTTTACCAAAAATATTCGGCTTATGAACGAGTATATACGGTAAGTAGCTAACCTGGAAAGGGTACGCTTCCTTTATTAACATTTTCTGTCCTTCCTTATTTTTTCTCCCTGTTTCAGGTGAGTGCTGTGATCAAATGAATTGATGTTTGAGTAAAATTGATTCGCAAGGGCTTCCTTCATAGGCAGAAAAAGCTCTTAGTTATCTGAACTCTGTCTCTTGAGTCTTCGATTCAGTCACTGGAGAACCAGTGTGAGACAAAAGTAAAAATCCCAGTTTAAATCTTTAAACTGCTTAAATGTATTTCCATATGTGAGCTCTTACTGACCAGGGATGAAACACCCTGTCCTCACTGGTAAATGAATATTTAAAAAGATACACTTCAGTTTAATGGGATTTGGGATGAGTGGAAATGAGAACAAATTAGGTACAGCATGTCTTTTACCAAAGCTGAAATTTTGAAAAGGTTAAGATGTTCAGTCTTCAGGCAACTAGGATGTTTAGTGCGAAAATAAACTACAAAAAAGGTGAAGCAACACATTGAATTTGTATAAAAATAGACTGTAACATATAAACATTGAGATTCAGTGGTGCTGGTTTTAAGAGCCTAAAGATAATCATCTTTAGTTTTTGCATGTAACGTTGGTAAAATGCATGTTTCATGAAGGCAAGAGTTTGGCTGCAGACAAATCTAGTGTAATCAGGCTTGATGCCAGATTCCCTATGCATCTCTCCTGAGGCACCTCAGCCCACCTGACCTTCAGCATCTTCATCTCTCTTTAAGTATGAGGCCTCTCTTGGTGGAACTGTTACTTGTACCAAATTATTTGCATGTAGATGGTTATCCCTGATTATTTCATTGGGATGACTAAACTTTCATTGTCAAATTGTGCCACAGCTGCTTCTGCAGCTCTGATGACAGAGTTGTCCTCCTGGGACAACATGCTAATAGACTGGTCCACAGACCAATAACTGGTGGTCTGCAGAGAGCTGGCTTTTCTCATGGTATACGTTCATCTCCTTGTTTCCACTGGTAAAATGCATTGAAAGAAGCTAAAAATACGTTAAGAAATTAATCCGTTACTGTAAGATGTTGACGGTTGACACAGCGATGTTATGCTGTCACACATGGGAGGAGAGTTGCTCTTCATGATTGCAAATAGGAAGGGGGGAGGGTCTGTGAGACTTTCTTTATTAAGATGTGGTCCATGCTAAGGAAGATGTTTGAGAACCCTTGTAGATAGGGCTTCTTTGCCATGGGTGGCTGACTAGCTTTAACCCATTTGGGTTACAATTAAAACTAAGATCACTTTTCCAAAGGGTTAGGGCAATGAAGTTTATACAGTGTCTTTACTCCTGGGAGAAATCTGCGCCAAAGAATTCTATGCCAAAAAATTAAAAACTCTGCACACCATATTTTAATGTTCTGCTTATCTTTGTCAAAATAACACAATATAATCACACCAGTTTTAGGGTTTTTTGGTAATTTATTTCAAAATACCTGTCAGTAAGTATGTCTGTAACAATACAGGGCACGCTGGAAAGCAGCTTCTGCCCCGTCTCTATACACGGCTGGCTGCTCCGGCCCTGAGCTGGCTTCTCTCTCTTTTCTGTTGCCATAGCAGCCCTGATGGGTGAAAGGTGTTATTGCAGCACCTCCCTGGCAGAATGTATTATTCTGCGGGGTTAGGGTGTGGGGGATCTGTAGGGGACATGAATTCTGCATGTGTACCAGGGTGCAGAATTCCCCCAGGAGTAAATACTCTCCATGCTGATTGCACATCCAATTTCTTCCTTATACTTTCTGGAGACATAATTGTTATTAGATCCATGATCATTAAAGAATGTGGGGAGAAGTTCTTCATGTTTTATAGGAGTTATCTTTCCTATGTCAGATCAGTGGAAGTTTGTTTTCTTCTCAAACCATAAATTAAACTCTTCTGATAATGGGTGATGCAAAGCCCAACCAAGTAAATGGACTGACTCCCATTAATGCCAATGGGCATTGGATCGAACCCTAAATAAATAAAGCATGTACGGAAACTGAAGGTATATCGTGAAGGCATTCATGCTGTCTGCTGTAGTTTCAACATGTCATGCTGTTTCTTATTCCTAAGCACGTTTTAACTAGTAGTGACCAAAATACCCATAGCAAAACAGCTCACAAATATATTTCCAACCGTCAGGAGCAGAACAATTTTAGTCTTGTCTGGAAAATGCCAGATAGCATGAAAGTTCTCCTGAGCCAATAGCTCATCAGGCTGACACAGTAAAGGCACGTCAGTTACCTAGCCAGCAGTATACAAGGGAGTGATGGGCCAGCATCATATCTGCAGGCCTATGGCTGCCCTAATGCAATGGATCAGGTACCCATTTTGCATCTGGGTGAACTGGAAGTGGCCTTTCAGGGAGAGATTGAGTAAGAATCAAACCCACGGCTATCAGGATTATCATCAGGTGCCTAAACCACTCAGCCACTGCACCCTGATAGATGGCAACCTGTTATTTCATGTCCTGTGGCAAACGTGTTTTTGAAAGCTGTTGTGTTTTTTAGCGGGTTTTTCTTTATTAAAGAGACTATAGAAAGGAGGGCTTTGGTGAATTCCTTTCCATTATCCTAGCACAATACTTAGCGATATGCGCATGCCTTTGTCTGACAAGGGCATTTATGCTATAGGTTTTCAGATAGATTGAACACGGGAATCAGGAGTCCAGGATTCTGTATATATCTGTGCCACTAACTGGTTATCTGTTTGCAAGTCTGGCTGAGGAAGCTGTGTACCTTGACTGGTGGGCTTGAGGTCACAGGCTCTAGGGAACCCAGAAGTCAGTTCTTCTCAGTTCTATATTTCCCACCCCCATATGCTGGGAGATATTATCCCTGAATTTGTATTCTTAAAGCTGAGTGAGTGATTTCTTCAGAGTGCAGGAATGCAGGCACTTCACCCAACCTACATACCAAACAGGGGAAGTCACTTTGAAGACCAGTCATAACTAGCAGATCAGCTCTGGTTCTGCTGACATCACTGCCTTAATACACTATAAATTGTTTCAGAACCAGAAAATGATACTGAGATATCGAGGTCCCGGGGAGTTTTTGCTAGGATTGACTGAATCATGGAGAAACTGTTCTCCCATGGTGTGTAATTGTTTGTGATTCCGTTTCTGTTCTCTTTCAGCATGGCTGTTGATAAGCAACATTGTTCCTCTCTTTGCTTACATCAAAGAAAAGGCAATTAGATCTTGTTTTGAGTTTAATGCTTCCTGTCAACATATCGGTCAATTAGAGCTTATTTAAAGGCAAGCAGCAGGGCCAACACAGCAACCTGTTGAACATTTGGCAGCTTGCACACATACCATTCAGCAGATGTGGGAAATTCAGCAAAGGCTTGACCACCTGGTTTTCGTAGTGTTGCCAGTTAGAAATGATTTCACCATCCCTTAATTCAAACAGATTTGTTTAAGTATTTAGGAAAGAATTGAAGTGGTGCTGCTTGACGTGGCATTTTGAAGGTGTTTGTAACCTGCAGTTGCACATGGGAATCTGAGCCAGCGTTCTAGCAAAAGAGAAGTGACATGCATTAGGTATGGCAGCTGTTAGCCTTATTGCTCTGCTGTATCTTGTTTGCTATTCCCTTATACATTTCATAGATTCTTTAAATCCATTCAGTGACAGTTGCTACCTATTACAAGGCAAGTTATTTAGCTTATTATAGGGAAGTGCTGGTCCTGTCTATTGCAGGCTTTGATATAGTATTGGAATATGAATGCCTTGTTCAAAATCAGTTCTGCTTTAGCCCACACTGACTTAATTGTTTTTCCTCCTTTTCTTCTGTGAAATGTTATTACTTTAAGCGTCAGAATGTTTTATGTTTTTCTTCACCTAACTTAGGGTGAATTTGATTGGTCACCTGCTTGGGTGAAAAAATTTGAAAAGGGATAATAGAGGCTCATATTGCATTTTAAGAAAATACCTAGACATTTGTACAAGAGTGTCCAATGTTATAACTATCTTTCTGTCAATTGACAAAAAGCATGTGTGATTTTTCTTACTCTTATGAATGTTAATATGCTCAGTATAGCCTTGGTTATAGAGAACCATGTATTGGTACATTTTGATTAGTACAACTATGAATTTGATTGGATGTTTTGATTTAAAATTCATTTGCCCCTTCATAAAAGGACATCTTTAAGTTGTCTTACATCAAATGAAATCTTTTTCACTATTAACCAGGACTGCTGAATCATAAAAGAACATGTTTTTTAATTAAAATTGTGGGCCAAGGACAAACCTATTGGAATACTTTATAGAGCAGTTCTGCTGTTTTACATAAGGATGAAAATTTCATTATGATCTATGCTATACTTATTGAATTTTGTCCTCTGCTAATCTGATTCTCCAACAGAAAATATCATTTTAATGTACTGCAACTGTAATGACCTAAAGCTTTGGTTTTATTTACTAATCTGTTTAATATTATCCTACATTATCATCATCTGTGGGGATAAGTCTTTTGGATGAGTGAAATGCATTTCTGTGCTAACCCTCTCAGTCAAAGTGTCTGCTATGTTAATAAAATCATAGTGTTACAGGAAAGCTGCATCTCTTCTAAAACATACATAAAATGTGGAATTTTGTTGATCTAGTCTTACGTTCAAGCTGTCCTTTCTTTGCCACTTGACATCTTGGTTCTGAGTGGAGTTACTCTTCACACAAATAAAATGAAAATATGTTTTATATATTTCTTTTACATTGGAATTGGAAGGCTTTGTATTTTAGGCACAGTATACAACTATATTTTATTTATGCCCCAATTATTCCCTGTGAGTAGGCTCCAAGTCAACATTAGAGAGAGAGATTCAATCTTAACTGGCAATTACAATTTTAAGGTATTTAACTGTTTTAAAGAATTGTTCTTTGGCATTGCATTTATAATTAATTGTTCAGCCTTTTTTAAAAAAAAAAAATTCTCTCTAGAAAGTCTCAATGCTGTTGTGAAGCTAATGCATAGGCTTTATTCCCAGAGCTGGTGCCAGCTCCACAGCTGCCTCCTGCTGAATTCCAAAAACCTCTTAGGTAATTAGTTTTTGTCTTTGAACGTTGAAATTAAAATTTGGCTGCTGGTTTCAGGCATATATTCAGAATAAAGAATTTCTTCTTTAACTATTCCCTTGGGAATAATCCACGTAGCAAAACAATAGCGTAGATTTTCGACTAAGGGAAGTATAAGTACAAACAAAATCAACAAAGGAGTAAACTTTATTTAAAATATAGTTCTGTTTCTCTGAAGTAGTTACATACAGGAGAGTAATGCTCCTGATGTATATGTTGGTACATCCATAGAGGTATACAAATAACCCAAATTAAGGGTATGGCAAAAGTACTGATTGGAATCCTAAATTGTAGTACCTAATGATGTTGAGCAGACACTTCAATGATGTTACATTTGCTAGGGTGATTTGATTCTTTTGCCCATTTTGTTACATTAATCATCTACACTGCAGTTTTATATTTTATAATCTATATTCCACTATATTTTATTTTACACCTTTTAAAAATACAAAAAATTACGGCCCCAGTTCATCAAACACATGCTTAAGTAAATCCCTAGTCACCAAAGTGCTTAAGCATGTGTATAATTTTAAGCCCATGCTAAAGTGCTTTGCTGAATCTGGGTCTACATGAATACAACATAAAGGTTGCACAGATAGCCACTGAAATACAAGCAGTTTAAATATTATGAGTCTACCTGCAATAACCTGTCTTTATCACACACTGTGGCATATTTTATTGTATACACTTTCAATTTTATGACATAAATAGTAATATGAAGCTGCACATTCAGAGGATAGTCTTGGAGATAAAGCATGGTGTTGGGAGTCAGGAGATTTGGGTTTTGTTCCCTTTCTCTGCCAAGGACTTTCTGGGTGCAAGTCATCTAACTTCACTATGAAACTCGGACTTGGCTGCAGCATAGGACTGTTGCTAGGGTGAATTTTACATATTTCTAAAGCGCTTTGGGATTCCCAGATGGAAGGTGCTGTAGAAGGTCAAAGTGTTGATGTCATAGGAAAAAATATTGGAAAATGCTGGATAGTTACAATAGAGCAAAGTTATGGAACCTTAACTTTTGCTTTTCTGATTGTTGATTAATTTAACTGTATGGGTCTTTGAGATTTCCAAAGGCACTAAGTGGAGTTAGAAACTTAGCTCCCCTGGAAACCAGTTGGTCGTCTAATTCCCATTTTTGTCTTTAAAGAAATACAGTGAATATTTTCAGATTTAATTCCCTGGATTTTTTTAAAAGTGAAATTTTGGTTTTCCCACAGAAGTTTTTAAACCATTTTGAAAAAAGAAAACCAGAAACATTTGTTTCAAATTAACATTTTGAAATGAAGTAAAAATATTCATTTCATTTCAGCGTAAAAATGTAACTTAAAATTTCTGTAAAGTGAGCAAAATCATACCTATTTCTTTTGTAATAAAGCTAGGTATTACTATTAACTGTTAAGTGCTAGGTATTATTTTGTGTCAGTTTTTCAGTTTCTAAAAAAAAAAAAAGAAGCAACATTTTAATTCAAAACGTCAAAACAGAAATTGTCATTTCCCCTGGGGAAATTGTAATTTTGAAACATTTTTCATAGGACAATATAATATGAAAAAAACATTTGTATGAAAAACATACAGAGAATTTTATCTCTAAGCATGAAAACTTTTCCCACAAAAGTTTCAACTAGTTCTGTTAATGACACATTGATCAATGAGCACTTATGAAATAGCTTGGTGTAAGCAGCTGTAAATCCAAAAGTCCAAATGTTTGAAAAGTGTATGCTGCTAAATTTAATCACTCAAAATGTTTTACTGTGCCTGTTCAGTAGCTGCTTTTCAATCAATAACTTCATTATCTAGTCATTTGAAAAACTGTTATGGAGATATCCCTCAGTGAGAGAGAGATTTACCGGCTATGTTAAAAGTTCAGCTGTTTTTTAGTTACTTGTGTAGAAAAAGTATGGCAATTTTGTCAAATAGGAAACATAAATAATTTTTTGCCCGTTAGAACTCAAAAAATTGAGCTTTAAACATTTAGCACAAATTTTCTGGAGGGGCTAGCAACAGGAAACCCTCATTTCTGGGCAAGGACAACACACTGGAAATTTTGAGTACCAAAGGTGGATTGTTTGAGAAAGACTGAGCATGTGAAAACAGCAGGTTAGAACTTGAACTGTTCAGAAATTTTAGCTATAACAAGCACTACATAAAAAAGCTCTCCCTTTAATTTGCCTTGCTTTCTTGCAGCCGAAGGCAAAGAATTGCTTCAGTTCTTAATCAGTTTTCAGAAACAAGATTAAAAGATGAAAGTTAGCATTTTGCCTAGGGTTACCATTCGTCCGGATTTACCCGGACATGTCCTCCTTTTGTGTGCTAAAAATAGCGTCCGGGGGGAATTTGTAAAGCACTCACAATGTCCGGGATTTCCCCCTCCCCCGGCAGAGCGAGCGGCTGGGAGGGCTGCAGGAAAGTCCCGGGCTGGACTCCGGAGCAGCTTCCTCCTCCCACCCCCCCCTCCCTGCATTCTGAGCCGGCCGGCAGCTCCTCCTCCTGCAGTCCGCTCCGGCAGCCCTGTGCAGGGCCAGGGACCGGGTTTTGTGTTGTGCAGGGGAGCTCAGCCATGTGTCCGGCTGGCACAGAGCCCAACACCCTGTTCTGAGCAGCAGGGTAAGGGAGGGCAGGAGAAGGGACAGGGAGGTTCTGGAGGGGGCAGTCAAGAAACGGGGGGGGGGGGGCTTTTGGAGGGGGGGGGAGAAAGTTTTGGGCAGTCGGGGGACAGGGAGGGGGAAGGGGCCTGGGGGGGCAGTTGGGGGGGGGCTTAGGAGGGGGCAGTTAGGGGACAAGGACAGGGAGTCTTAGGTAGGGGGTGGGGTTCTGGAGGGCAGTTAGGAGCAGGGGTCCCAGGAGGGGGCAGTCAGGGGACAAGGAGCGGGGGGTAGGGGGCTGGGAGTTCTGGGGGGGAGCTGTCAGGGGGCAGGAGTGGGGAGAGGGATTGGAGCAGTCAGGGGACAGGGAGCAGAGGGGTTTAGATGGGTTGGGAGTTCTGGGGGGGCTGTCAGGGGGTGGGGAGTGGTTGGATGGGGCGTGGGAGTCCCAGGGGTCTGTCTGGGGGTGGGGGTGTGGATAAGGGTTGGGGCAGTCAGGGGACAAGAGGCAAGGAGGCTTAGATAGGGAGTGGAGTCCCGGGGGGCAGTTAGGGGCAGGGGTCCCAGGAGGGGGCAGTCAGGGGACAAGGAACGGGGGGAGGGTTGGGGGTTCTGGGGGGGCGGGAAGTGGGAGGGGCTAGGGCGGGGCTCCTCCCGTCCTCTTTTTTGCTTGTTGAAATATGGTAACCCTAATTTTGCCACAGTGTAATTTAATTTTTCTAGTTATCACAGATAATTTGTTCCCAGTATGGCCTTACTAGTGAGCCTTCCTTTGTATTTTTGGGGAAAAAATTAAATGCAAAGAATGTTTTTAATTCTAAATGACATGATTGTGCAATATGTATTCTCTGCTGCTAACTGTGAGTGTACCATTGCGCTCAGATGATAGGGTAAATCTTCACTAGCTCTATGCACCCATGCAAAAGACTTACTTGTATATACTTGTTCATTAGCCTGTTCGTTTATAAGCCGACCCCCCATGATGGTTGGGTAAAAATAGCAAAAACTGTATGACCATTTCATAAGCCGACCCTATATTTCAGGGTTGGCAAACTTTGGCTCCTGGGCTGTCAGGGTAAACCGCTGGCTGGTCGAGACGTTTTGGTTTACTTGGAGTGTCTGCAGGCATGGAGCCCCTCAGCTCCCTGTGGCCGTAGTTTGCCGTTCCCAGCCAATGGGAGCTGAGGGGCTCCATGACCGCAGAAGCGCCAGGTAAACAAAACGACAATGTATAAGATATTCAATGATTCCATAGAGTTTAAAATCATCAAATTTTGGTGTTGACCCATTTATAAGCCGATCCCTGCTCTTTGATGCATCGCTTTCTTACCAAAAATATTCGACTTATGAACGAGTATATATGGTAGGTTATAAGGCACCACCTTACTGTCTTACAAAGGTTATGTGTACAATGGGTTTCAGCGAGGAAGGGAAAGCTATGCTTCTTCCATCCCAGTACAGATGACAAGGGCAAGCAGAGGGGAGACCAGGAGGGATATTGACGCTGAAGTACAGTCTGCTGCCTTGATCAGGGCCAGTCATAAAGTGACGATCTAGCCCCATGTTTGTATCCTGCATTGTTGTTAATCTCTAGGTGTTCAGTTCTCCTCTCATCCCCACACAGCAGATCTATGTTCTGATATTCCAGTCTCCTGGCAATGGAACACCATCCATGCAAGGTGTCAAGACCTACGATGTAGATCTAAGAGGGGGATTTTGCCCTGTGGTAGCACTTGCTTCACCATGGGGAGGGGAAAGGAAGGCATGGCTTCTAGCCCTGCATTAAGTTCAAGTAGGGAGTCTGATTTAATTTCATGATTAAGTAGTCACAGCCCTTTAAAGAGTATTTTCCATTTTCATGCAAACAGATTCTACTGCAAGGCTCCTAAAGATTGACTCTTAAACTGCCAGTCAAATGAATGCTTAATATGTATAAATGTCTGTAGTGTCCCAATAGTTGATTCCTGATTCTCATTGCCATTATTTCACTGATGGGTTATCATCTTCATTTTTTTTTTCACATTATGTCGGTAGCAAAAATATTCTGGGTATTAAAAGTCGTTGCTTTTATTGTTCCGATGTGTGACACATTTAGGGATTGTCCCCACTTATCCTGGGATCGACCTGCCTTAGAGAGCGAGGGCAGGTCTACGCTACAGGGCTAAGTTGACCTAAGTTATGCAACTCCAGCTTCATGAATAATGTAGCTGGAGTCAACGTACCATAGGTCAACTTACTGCCGTACCTACACTGTGCTGGCTCAACGGGAGAGCGATCGACGGCCGATTTAGTGGGTCTTCACTAGACCTGCTACATATATCCACTGTGGATTGATCGCCGTGCGTCAATCCCCCGGTAAGTGGAGACAAGCCCAGAGATTTAAAAAGGAAATACTAAAGTAAGTCTTTGGAACTTTCACATACTGATAAGAGTGTGTGAAATATAAAATGATAAAATAACTTAGAAGGCATTACTTCTTTATATATTGAGGTTGACCAACAGTTGCACTAACTGAATTATTTTTTAAAAGAACAACAAATTGCTGAGGCCCTGTGTTCTTGAAATTTGGTATTCTTTCAGTAAAACTGTTCTTGATTATACCTGTCTGTTTAGTGTCAATCACTCTACCAGTGATTAATTTTTAAAATGAAATTTGTGGGGTCCTCCATGTATTCAAAGCCAGGCAAAGTTACTTTGTGTGTAGACTATAACTATGCTATGTAAAAATCAAGCAAGAGTAACTGGTATGGAAAACCCTGTGTACTATTAATCACACCTGTCCTGGATTTTAAAAGTAAGAAGTTAACTCTCCTCTACCATAACTTATTTCATTCATTTCTACAAACTAAACTGTGTAAGTGCCTAAAACACTGTTGATGTGTATATGTAAAGCTTTGTGTTGGATCAGTCATAAATGCTTTACAATAAATAATTCTTGATGTAAATGTACACATGTGTTGATTACTGACAGCAATTTGATATAAAATGCATGCCGCAGAAAGGAGGTGGGAAGGGTTATATGTTAAACAGAGATGAACCAAACAGACTAGAAGAAAAGAGGCTGTGAAGCAGCCAGTGAGACTCTCCAAATCTGGGCTAATGCCAGTGAGAGCCTCTCAGGGGTGATGAGCGTGTGGAGATTTGCAGTGCTACATACACTAGCAGGTGTTGAGGTGACCAAGGGGGAGACCCCATTTCAATAGAGAGGAGTCAGCCGTCCACAAAATTAAGACCTGTGAAGTAATGTCAGAAACAGTTGTAGATAAGTTACCAGTGTCTGCCATGATTTTGAACCTGTGTCTGATGGAAGCATAGAGGGGGAAGTACTGGTGTTTCATGTTCTACAATTTTGCAAATGATATGCAGCATGCTGAATGTGAACGCTGTTTTTCCTGTTTGGAACATTATTGGTAAAGGGTTATATATGTACCCAGGTGAGGGGCTGAATTCCAATTTAAGGACAGAGTTCCTGCATTCACTTTTTATTCTTTGATCTTAATTTGTACAGCTTAGTTCCCCCATATTTCCCGTTGAGTTTCAATGCAAATGCAGTGACTTGTCTAGCTCCCAGTGAAAACTGAGAAACACAAATCATAATATATGTTCAAAGCAGATTTCGTACTGTCGTTTGATATGTTAAGTAAGGAGAAGAATCAGCCCTATTCACGAAGTTGGCACACCATTTAAATCTTATTTTGAGGGCTTTTGTGGATTTAAGTGATATATAAGGCTTGCGCTGAGCCTCTACACGTGAGGGAGTTTCAACCAAAATGATTGTGTATGTGTATGGAAGGAATTTTACTCCCTGCATCATTTATATAGAACCTCTTTACAAGCCAAGAAATCTCAGTATTTTAGATGTATTTTTAATAGTTTGATGTGTAGATGTTTCCTGCCATTAAGAGTTTTTCCAAAGACAATTATTCAAACTTCCTCATGGGCAAAATTCCAATTAAGGGCTTGTCCACACGCAAAGGTTATACTGCTTTAACTGTACCAGTATAGTTATAGTGATACACCATCCCTCGTGTGGATACTGGTCTAGCAACTGCCATAAGAGATGGGGAACCATAAGACAATTTTATCCAGTATAACTATGTCCACACTAGGGGTTATACCAGTATAACTATTTAAGTAAATAATCATGCCACTAACCAAAATAGATCTACAAGTACAAAAATTGTGTGTAGAGCAGGAGGGATTTAGCTGTGTTAATCCAGATGAGAATACATTGCTTTAGAGACTATTTATAGATAGTGAGTTAAAGTGTAGTAATTGAATTGCTTTGTGAAAGAGAGAGATGCTTCCTTGATACATCCATTTTGTGGCTAATGTGCAAGCGTTAGAACATGTAAATAAACTTGTGTAGATGAAAAGCAAGACAATACCATTTTCATGCTAAATGTAGTTCCTCCACATCTCCTATAATTAGAGGTGTGCTCTGAACAAGCTGAGACTGGTCCTTGCCGAGCAATGATCTCCCGCTGGTACTATGATGTGACTGAACGAAAGTGTGCACCATTCTTTTACGGCGGATGTGGTGGGAACCGAAACAACTTTGACTCTGAGGAATACTGCATGGCAGTCTGTGGCAGCGTCAGTAAGTGGACCTCTCAAGCCTGTAGCAGTCTTTCTCTCTCTCGCCACTGACTCTGCTGTTTGTAACAGATTTGTTTTCTGATCCTTGGGATGGGCTTGTGCTACCACTAACCATATTTCTGTCAAGATGTTATAACTGCTCATGTTCTATAGAGTGTGTTTACTCATTAATATTACTCATTAATGTCTGTCTTTCTAATCCAGCATGCCAGTGGATGACTTCTTTAATCTATGTTGTAGATGCAAGAGTCTTGCAACTAGGGAATGAAAATTTTGTCCTAACATTTCTATCAACAAGGCAGTTGACAGCTATGGTGTCTCATGTAGGTCTTTCTGTAAAAGTGTATTTACATTTCTGTGTCTGTGTGTTTGTCTTCATGCATGTATTATGCATGTGCAAAAAACCGTCAAAACCAAATTTATTCACAGTTGTTAGTGAAGCTTTAGTGAGGTAAAATAGTTTTATAATATCTGATCCATGAAAATGCTGTTTTATATTGTATTTCCTTACTTGGGTTCCTATTTTTATCAAAGCAACACAAACAAATCAAAATGTCATGATATTTGTTTCCACACTTAAATATTAAGCATTCACTTCTTCCTTTTGGACGCTGGTTGTTAGAAAGTGTGTGTGTAAATAAGTAACTTGGAAATATATATTTCTACAGGAAAAGAAGAAACGGATTTGCCATTTGAGGCTTAGGTCTTCAAGTGTGATGATACACATGAATATGAATTACTTGCTACCTATTTTATGTTTAATACACCATATATTTTAATGATTAATTTTCATGAAGAAGGAATACTCGCTTTTGAGTCCTCAGTTTGTGAAGTGTTGCTGTCCCCCACTGGGGAATACTGAAGCTGATAAATCAAGGATTACATTTAATCTGGGTGTGTTTTGACTTGTGAGCCTCTTGTACTGCCCCTTTTCCTCTGCCTGGGGGCTGTCCATAAATTATGTAACATATGTTTTGGTAATTTTCAAGGCCCACCTTCCCCTTGTAACACTGAAACAAACATCCAAAATCAAGGACCCTCCGCCCCCAATATGTTCCATAATTTATGGACAGCCCCTTGTCTGCTTTATTCATAGGAATTATATCCTCTGTTTACAAATGAAATGTACAAGAATGATTGCATATTTCAATATCCAGCCTGCTCACAAGAAAAGAGCAGTGCAGCCAGACTAACAGGAACCCACCATGACTTAATTTTGTAGAACATCCTACGAATGGTTTCCAGAAAAGCTTTAAATAATACAAAGGTGAGAGTGTGTGTGAGTGAGTTTGGGGAGGAGAGTGGCATGAGGTGTAGGTAAGCAAGACAACGGGATTTTGCAGATGAGTTTTTCAAAACATTTGGGGAGTTGGAGAGGGATTCAGATAAAAGCTGCAGAGGAGGAGTCCACACCAGCCGTGGCAAGATTGTATGGAAGGACATGGAGGAGGCAGGTGCCAGAGAAGTGGGATAGGAGTAGTAGAAAGAGAGAAGAATTATGGTGTAGGATGCAAAAAGTTCAGAATACTCTTCAAAAAGAATTAAAATGCAGTTTTGAACCGAGTCCTGAATTGAATAAGACATTAACGGAGTCCTCTGAGGATGAGTGATGTGGTTGTAGTTTTGTGTTTGTATGTTCCATGCTGGTGCCAGGAAAAGCTGGGACTTGGGAAGCCCATGGAGAATTGATTTATAGCAAGAAAGGTGAAAGTATGGATGAGAATTTTAGCCAAGGTAGAGTTGATGCAATAGCAAACTCAGGTGGTATTGAATTGATGATGGGCACATATGTAGATAAAGAATGACAGAAAAGTAAAGTTCAGCATCAAAGATAAGGGATATGATAAAGACAGATAGTAAATTCTTAAGTCCAAAAGTGAATGAGAGAGAGAGTAGATGAAACTGCGGATTAACACACAGGCCCATGCCCAGAGGCCGTGGCCAGTTTGGGGGCCCACAGAAAAATGGGCGCTCCAAGCCCCAGCAGAAGCCACAGGGCTGTAGGAACACCGGAAGCTCTCTAGAAGTGTGGGGGAGGGGCCCCCCCGCACCCAAACCATGCCCCCCCGCACCCAAACCATGCCCCCCTCCGTTCCCCCGCTCCACCTCATCCCCAAGACCCCACCCTCATACTGCCTCTTCCCCCGAGGCCCCACTCCTGCTCTCCCCCACCCTTCACTCGCCCTTATGGCAGTGGCCCCCTGCCCTCTTCCCATTGCAGCGCCCATGGGCTGAAGCCATGAGCCCGGGTGGTTCCTTCCCTCCCCCAAGCCCCGCCTGGAGCCTTACCCCACGCAGCTGAAGCCCAGAACTGTAGAGTGCAATTCACTTCCTGCTGCCAGGACTGAGTTATCGCTTCCCCCAGCTCATTCTGGGTCCTAGCGATAAGCCAACTGCACTGCAGCCACCCTGCCTCTGAGCCCTATGTCTACACTGCTGTTTTCAGCTCCGCAGGCCCCCAGTCAGTTTACCCGTGCTCTGAGACTTGTTGCCATGTTGGGGTGGGGAGGGGGGTGGAGATTGCACTCAGGGGTTGCCTCTCCCAGCATTAAGGAGACATCATGCAGAGAAGCCGCCATGTCAATGGGAGGACATAGAGAGCAAGCAAATCCCCTCTGCCAACACCATCCAGCTGCCAGGGAAAGGCAAGGACAGAGAAAGCTAATTTGCAGCAAGGTGTCTAATTCAGACCACATCTCTGCCAGAATGTTTCCATGCACAGTGGGGTTCAATGGCTGCAACCTTGTGCCCAATTCAAAGAAGCAGCCCGTGTAACTAGCAGTATCTGCAGCAGCATCTTCTGTCAGTGCTCCTCTCCCGCCACAGATGAATTTCTTCTTTGGGCTCCAGGAGCGCCAGAACCTGTGTAGAAGTGAGGGCCTGCCCCCAACTGGCACTGTAAATGCGGCCCCGCCCCCCGCTCCTCCTCCTTCCCCTCAAGGCCCCGCCCCCTGGCCAGGCCAGAAGCCAGAGCCAAGTCATGGTCAGAGCTGCCCAGGAAGCCCAGGCTGCTGTGGGGAGTCCCAGACTCTCCACCTGCCCTGGACAGGGGGCCAAAATGCCCAAGAGCAGCCCCCGGCCCATGTCGCCACTCCCCCCAGAGCGCGCTGTCTAGGGCAGATGGCAGGTCTGGGGCTCCTCACAGTGTCCCGGGTTCCCTGGGCATCATTTACCATGGCCCAGCTCCGGGCTTCTAGGCTGGCCGGGGGGGCTTTGGGAAGAAGAGGAGGAGCACGGGGCAGAGCCCCATAGTGAGGGGGTATGTTGGAGGGTCCAAATGTTCTTTGTGCCCAGGGCTTCAATAAATCTTAATCCTCCTCTGCTGTTGAGTATGCTCCTTTTCCCCCAGAAAAGTATTTCTAACTTTGCAACATTTAGCTTCAGGTAGCAGGTTTTATTTGATAATTACAGGCATAGAGAGTGGACAGAGGGAGGAGTAACTAAATATGTCAACAACACATGCAGTTAAATATCATCAGTTTAAATGGCAGTTAAGACTGAAGATGAGATGACCAAGATAGAAATTGTTCAAGGGAAAGAGCTGAGAAACTGAGCCTTGTGGGACTCCATAGAGGAAGGATCTTGTTGCAGAAAAATAACTATAAAAAGTTAGTTTATTGAGTAGGAGAGAGGAACCATGATAGGAATTAATCTGACTCACGTGCACAGGTTTAGAGATAATCCAGGAGCGTCGATTGTCCGTAGCGGCACGGAAGTTAAGGAAAATGTATAGCTTTCTCCAGTGACTGTCTAAATCTGATATTGCACCCACCTCCATGATATCTGAGTGCCTTTGCCAGGAGAAGTTCATTAATCAGTTTCTTCTGCATAGTTAATGTGCAGCAAAGTGAAATCCAAATTGAAAATGGCTATGAGAATCGTGTTGTGGGTTTGTCATATGGTCGGTCACTCAGCAGAGGATTTTGAAACTTGCCTACATTGATCTCTCTTTTTTTTTTTTTTTTAATCACTGTTTGCCTGCAGTTACTACATAGTGAAATATGAGATTCCACACTTTTCCCCTCTAGTTAAAGTGAAAAATAACGTTGGCATCTTTTTGGCAAATGCTGAGCTTTTCATGGTAAACTTTGTACATCTCAGCCTTACTGTGAGGACCAGACAGATTTTGTGGAATCAGGAAAATAGTGTTATAAACATATGTTGCACATTAGGCCTTTAGAGTGTTGTGGTAGGTACCAGTGTTGCAAGCAGGTGGATCTCTGTGTCCAAACCCTTTTGACTGCACTGGGGCTCTGTGCAGGCCAAGGTCTGCCCATATGGCATAGTTTGCAGAATGGGGCCTTAATTTCTTACCTAAAGCTTCTAATTAGAATTGTTATTTCTAGTTTAAGCAACATTGTCAATTGGAGTACAGGGAAAGATGCTATTGGTTGAAAGTGCAAATAAATTAAATCTATACTGTGATGTTAAAAATTATTTCTATAATATCCTGAAATGATCATGTATACAGGAACTCCTCACTTAGTCGTCCCGGTTAACGTTTCAATGTTAAGTTGCTGATCAATTAGGGAACATGCTCGCTTAAAGTGAAATGCTCCCTTCTAACATTTGGCAGCCGCCTGTTTTGTCTGCTGCTTGCAGGAAGAGCAGCCCGTTGCAGCTAGCTGATGGGTGGTTGGAACCAGGGTGGACCAGCAGCCCCCCCATCAGCTCCCCGCTCTCCTAAGTTCCCTGTGCAGCAGCTGTCACTCCCCCACCCCACTGCCATGTGCTGCTCCTGCCCTCTGCCTTGGAGCTACTCCCAGAGACTCCTGCTTGCTGTTTGAGGGGAGGTGGAAAGAGGGGGGCTAATGTCAGGGTGTCTCCCCCTCCTCCCTGCTCCTGCACCCCGCTTACCCCATCTTCCCTAGAGCGGGGGGGGGCACACCACGGAGGGAGGGAGTTTCTAGGTCTCAGGTCTCAGCAAGCTGATTTAATTAACAAGGCAGTGTACTTAAGCCTGGGGTCAGCTACTTAATGGGGAAATGCACATTTTTTCTCACACACAGGGTGTGTGTCCCTGTCTGCTGTCCCTCCTTTCCTGCTGCCTTGTAGAGTGTTGTGAGAGTTAACCCTTGAGGGCTCAGTCAATTGCTAGTTCATTTAGCAGTAAGGCATTCCCTGGGAAATATCCCACCCTCTGACTCCTCCACCTCAACCAAGCTTCACAATTATCATCACTGTGTACCAGTATTAAATTGTTTTTAAACAATTAAATTGCTTTTGTCTGGTGAAAAAAAACTTCCCTGGAACCTAACCCCCTCATTTACATTAATTCTTATGGGGAAATTGGACTCGCTTAACATCGTTTTGTTTAAAGTCGCATTTTTCAGGAACATAACTACAATGTTAAGTGAGGAGTTCCTGAATTTGGGTTGAGTTTGAACATTTAGCAACACAAGAGGCATCTATGACTGAAGAGCAAATGTTTGAATATTTGGTCTCTTTTATGAGACCATCTGAAAAAGATGGTAGGATTCAAGCTCAGAGTATTGGTAATGGGATGTGGAGTCTTTCCTCTCTAGGTTACCCGGTAGAATTCAGCACAGGTGAGTCATGGCAGAAAGCTGTCTGCTTGTTCCATGACCTAAATGGAATGAGTTGGCACTAGTCGATTTCCAAGTGAGCAGGTGTCCACATAACAGAACAGCCACCAACACAATTGGTGACCATGTCCATGGTCTTTGAAGGGAGGCCATGGATTAAATGGGACTGGTGACTACCCTCCGCCCTCAGATTTGTCCAGTTAGATCAGGTTTGCACCTCATTGATGGGAAAGTGCAGAGAAGTTTTTCCTATTCTTGTCTGTGTTCTGCCTGTTCTGTGGATAAAAGGCTTGTATCTCTAGAATGGTCAACCCAGCAATTTTTGCACAGTGCTTAAAAAGAGAGAGAGAGAGAGGAATCAGTGTGGATCTAAAATAAATTGATCAATAAATCCAATCCATTAGGAAAATAATTCTTGCTCTTTGTTTTGTTTTGTTTTGTTTTTTTGTTTAACATGGAGATATAATGGACACGTGCTTCCTGGGTTTCTATTTATAACATGGTTTTAGTTCAGTGAAGACAGCAAATTCCCATTTGGGAATTCTGAGAAGGCTTTTTTGTTGGGGAGGGAGAAAGGAAAGAGGGAGAAAATCCAATCTGTTATTTCATAATGCAGATTTGATGCTTGAAGGTTTTTTTAAAATGAGGACTATTTCAGAATTGAGGTTTTATAAGGGTCAGTTGTGCATTGTCTTTTTCTGTGTGTAGATTCACTGCTCATGAAAGTTCTCCAATTGACAGCCCTGGAGACTGAAGTTTGATTTTGTCACAGTTGGGTGACCAGATTTTCAGACTTGGATACCCAATTCTTCCCTCCCCGTCCCTCTCTTGCAATCTACTCCCATTTTCTTTCTCCCTCTCTAACCCTCACCTTCCTATGTCCCCCTGGTTCTCTATGCTATACTCAGGCACACTCACTCATTTACTCTGTCCTTCATTCTCATCCAGGCACAGGTTTTTGTTTTTTCCCCAGTGTTCTGTAAAAATTCATCTCTAGTGCAGAGTAGGATATGTGCAGGTGCCAAAGCAGACTGGTCAGCAGTTGCCTACCCATTCAGCTAACCATCCATTAGGCTCATTGTTCAATCACAGTGAGTTTGATTCCATATTAACCTGTTTTGATGTGCAGGGGAGGGCTGGGTCAGAAGGATATGAGGATTCACTGGGAAACCAGGATGGCAATGTATGGCAGATCTTGAGATGGGGCATGTCTGAATGGAGAGAAGACCATGTGGGACAAAACGGACAGAACTTGTGTGGGACTTGCAGAGGTGCAGGGCCACCCCCTCCATAGAGCAAAGCTAGCATTCCCTCTCCTCTCCCTCCCCCCTCGCCCACACACACTATCCTGCTGATGTCCCTTAGCCTTCATCTGAGAGGACAACCTACGTTCTTCCAATCCTTAGCCTCTCTGTATATCATTGGTCTGCTAAGTGTACTGAGTTTTGTCAAAAAGACTTTTGTCTCCTGGGAGCGGGCTAAGATTGCAAAACTCACGGTTTCATTCACCACTGAACTATGCTGGAATCAATCCATTAACCTAGAGGCTAAGGTTTTAAATATCAATCACCGATTCTCTTAGCCTTCCAGAGCACGTGCCCCTCCATATTGATCATTATTAAGGAAGTTCAATACAAAACATACACATTGTACAATGTAAGTTTAAATACTTAAACTTCCACTACATTAGTATACATTGTGACTTTAGAGGAGCCATTAGGATCTGTCAAATGAGTAATTCAGATTAAACGACCTTGATGTGAATATCCATTGTCAAATTAGACCAGAGGAGCCATCTCGGAAGGATCCAATTCTATATTTTCATCATACCATAAATTCACCAGTTATAGGATTTGGTTTATTGATTTCAGATTTTCTTTCTTTAAACTATCCTTAAAACTACAACAGAAACACTTATTTAATGTATATCCTTTCTGAATAATGGTAACAATTGGACCCAACTTCTCAAAGGCAAAGAACTTCAGATTTGGGGCTTCTGCCTCTCCGTTAGGTTTAACTTATTTTAACAAAGATGGAATACAACATAACACGCTGTTATCAGGCCTCTGCAGTTCTTCCAACATTTGCAATTTGGTGAGTTCAGAATATCATGAAATCCGTAGGTCTATATTTCATTTGTTCTTGATTTTAAACCAAATATGTCTGACCTATATATTGTACAACCGTATTATTATTGTTGCTAATTGGTTTTTTTTTTTTTAAATAGGTTTTGAGAAATTTTTAATACATTGCATAGACGTTTATTTCTTAAGTAAAATGTAGGTGTCAGCTGTCAAATGTTATGTCTTAGGGAAAATATCCACTGATATTTATCTCCAGTAGCATTGACCAGTCTTACCAAGGCTGAATATTAGCATTAGCAAAAGAATAATCCATTTTCAGTTAAACTGAAGGGTCCCACCAGTTAATCTTAAAGAACGTTGCTTGCTGTGAAGATTTGCTTAATGCAGATTCTCTTTCAAACTCTGGATCATTTACATTTTTCAGAAGAGCCTGAGAGATTTAGGACATCCTAAGTCCTATTTAAAGAATTGGCATAACAACAATTTAGGCGTATTCAGCAATACACATCAGTATCATTTTTCTGGTGGCACCATCAATTTCTGAAGAATTTAACATCTCATTTGAAAAGGAAAAAAATCTAGCTCCTGGGCTGGGCTGTGTTGCTAAGACTGCCAGAACAATGGAACTTGCCCAGCTATCCCATTCATTTCAGTTGTGTAAATTCTAAAGCCTAATGATGACCATTTTGATTGTCAACATCAACTGTTCAATTGCTGGACATTTTTTAGAAGAAATATCCAGTCACTATGGGATTTTGGGTGGAGTGTGAATTGAATAACATCCCCCCCAATATATGTTGAAAATAGTAAAATTAATCAACTTGCTAAATCTACATCAATTTAAGCAGTAATTACATTTAGTAAGTGATATATGTTTTGGCTTTAAACTGTAATCTGAAGCTGGGAAAATTAAAATAAGTATCATCCATTTGATTTAGGGCCCTATCAAATTCAGGGTCCATTCTGGTCAATTTCACGGTCACAGGATTTTAAAAATCTTAAATTTCATTATTTCAGCTATTTAAATCTGAAATGTCATAGTGTTGTAATTGTAGGGGTCCTGACCCAAAAAGGAGTTGTGTGGGGATCACAAAGGTTATTGTAGCGGGGGTTGCGGTACTGCTACCCTTACTTCTGTGCTGTTGCTGGCAGCGGCGCTGCCTTCAGTGCTCAACAGCTGGAGGGCGGCAGCTGCTGGCCAGGAGCCCACCTCTGAAGACAGAACCACCACCAGCAGCAGCGCAGGAGTAAGGATAGCATGGTATGGTATTGCCACACCTACTTCTTGCGCTGCTGCTAGTGGGGCACTGCCTTCAGAGCCAGGTGCCCGGCCAATAGCCGCCGCTCTCCAGCTGCCCAGCTCTGAAGTCAGCACAGAAGCAAGGGTGGCAATACTGTTACGCCCCTGAAATAACCTTGTGATCCCCCTGCAACTCCCTTTTGGGACAGGACCTCCAATTTGAGAAACACTGGCCTCCCCCATGAAATCTGTATAGTATAGGGTAAATGCACAAAAAAGACCAGATTTTTTTGGGGGGAGAGACCAGATTTCACGTGAATTTGGTAGGGCCCTAATTTTATTTTAAGGAACATCCGTTGAATAATTAAAATACAATATAAACCAAAGTATTTTCTTTTCAAATCTACTATACTATTATGCACAAGATGTAGATAGTCTAACATGTATGTCTTAATCTGTTACTCTTCACATAGGCTAATTTCACATGGATTTCAAAACTGGCATCAAACCATCAGTGTCTGTTGACAAGAGAGTATTTCTTAAAACACTTTGAATTCATACTCCTTAGTGAAACTTCAAGAAAATTGTGTTACATCACATCACAAATGCTATGTACTATCTGGTTTAATATATCTTCAAATATAACACACATTGTAATCTACCCCTTTCAAGAATAAATTCTGAAAGCCTGTAAAACGGCACTACCATAATTTCCAGTTCTCAGTAAATTTCTTGATCCATTTGCTGTTTGTTTTGGATCTTGACATCCCTCTAATTAACGGGGAGTAAAATGTTTTGACAGCTAAATGTCCATGTCAACATCCAGAGTATATTTAGCAGTAAGGAGTTGAAATATTTTGTTGCATTTGTGTAAACAGAATGGGCAAAATATATGTAATTTTTAGTTAAAGAACTAAATGGCTTTTTCCATCTTATTTATCAGATGAGTGCTCCAGACAGATGGAGGTCGGGTAACAGGCTTGAGGGCAGAAAACAAGCAAATGAGCAAGAACACATTCCTCTGCCCTGGATGGCATTGCCCTTTCACTGTTCTTGAGTTTTATAGGGTAATTGACAGGACTATATCTATATAAAAGCAGCAGAGCTTGCAAGTTGCTCCATCCAAGAAGTGCCTTTCTGACAGTACAGAATGTGATGGGAAAGATTCATCACAGTAAGCCAGCTGCAGCCTTAACTCACCATAGCATTCCCTAGGGCGTAATTTAAGGTATAGAAGCCTAGCGCTAAAATTTTAAATCCCCAAAACCTAATATTTGTTAGAAGTGAATCTAAGCTTGACATTGCAGCTCCGTGCTCCCCCTTGTGAGTGTGAAGTCTTCAATTTGAATGAATAAAACACACAAGTGAATTTATGACAAATATATATTAAACCAGTCCCCAGGTATAATCTACCAACGGTGATTTTATTATCTAGGCACTCTCTCTATTCTTAACAGAGGGGTCAAACTGGCTCTGGGGGTTAGCTTAAGAAAAGTCTTCTGAGGCAGTTCCCTCTCCTGTGTGGATTGCCTGCCACTGCTGACTTTTATTTCTCTGGCACAGGAAACAGACAGGACACATGTCTTGATGAAGTTGATGCCAGTTTTAGCAAGATGAGACTCAGGGACAATCACAAGAATGTAGGTCTCTCTGTTGTAATTATTTGAGATTTGTCCTTAAGTACATTACCTGCCATGGCTGTTTAGTCACAGCTGACTTATTGAGTGTAAGTAATCAGTGTACATGGGACAAGCCACTTAAAACTATAATAATGTAAGTTGAGCTCATGGCTTGTGCTTTGTCCATATGTGGAATGAGCATAGGGCATGAAACTTCACTTTTAAAATGAATTCGGATTTTTTGACTTTAGAATGCTTAATGGATGGATTAGTATTCATAAAAGCAACAATACAAAGAAGTGAACATGCATAATGTTATGGCAAGAGTTTGATCAAATGGTAGATTCAGACGTAGTGATTTTAACAACATCCCTTACAACTTGTAGGAATTGACTTTGGCCAAGTTTCATGGCTAGAACAAATAGAAACTTCTCAGATTCTGATCAATTATTTAGTTTGCCTGGAATTTTCTACAAATAAGAATTTATTTTTCTGTATAAGAGATCAAAGATATTTTTGTAGGGGTTTGTTCACCCTTTATCAATTTGGCAGGAGGTAAATGCTTGAAGTACTTCTGCATCCTTCACTTCTTAGTACTAAGCTCAAGGTATTTAGCACAAGTAAGGGAGGATTTTGTATTTTAACATTTTTTCCTTAAATTGGGGCAATTTTTCTTTCCTTAATTCCCTCCCAGTATAGCCATGATGTAACATTTTTTATTTATTTATTATTTATAGTACTTTAGTGTCTAGGCCCTGGTCATGGCCTGAGCCTGTGGTGCAGAGGCCCATTGGGGCTAACTGGCAAAGGGTTCATTGTTCTCTATAAGCAACTCTATCTCAGACCTGACAAACTCACTACACCTAATACACTGTTTTCATGGTACTTATCCATAAAGGGTAGCTAGTGAAGTCTCTACTGAAAGCTTGTAACTTATCCGTGCTCATAATCATTGTGAGATGTATATACCGGTAGTATTTAAGGAATAATGTAACAATTGTAATTATATAATTATGTAATTATTCCTTTATGGTCTTGGAGTAAAAGTTAGTCACCAGGTAACCATGTGTCTTGGTCATGACCCATTCAAGTGGGAGGGAGTGGTCACCCCACCTTGGCTGGCTGATTATCTAATGTATTGTTCAATTGCCTACCCATGCCCCATTCCCAAACTAGGATTACCATCTGGCTGGTATTTGACAGGCCTGACCGGTATTTTTATGGATTTGCCAGTTGCCAGAAAAATTATTTAATCTGCCCGAGGGGGAGGGGAGGGGCGGGGAGAGAGGGGGGTTGTTATGTGGGTCTAAAGATTTGCATTATCCTCACAATACACAGGGATATCTAAAGTTAAAAGTTTCTGTGTCCAGCTAAAGATGCTGCAGTGTTCCCACTTCTGCAGTTAAGTAAGAAGATTGATAACATCATTTTATCTCTGTGTTACCTCTCTCAATACTGTATAAGTAGTTGTTGAAGGGTGCAGGTGTTGTGGAGTTGCGTTGTGGTTGGGGATAGGGGTTGCGGTGGGCTTGCCTTGTGAGGGGGAGTGCATTTCAAAGGTGGTAACTCTACCCAGAACAGTCAATGAAAAACCATCAAAGACAATTGCAAATAATCAAAAGCACATGCAGGTAAAAAGGAACACCATAACGGACAGAGATCACCTGTCCGTGAATAAAGGCAAAAGACTGATTCAGGATATGACAGGGCAGGCAAAGACACTCTGCATCCATTCACTGAGGAGCCATCTTGTTGAGCAGGAGTGTTTTCCAAGAAAGATTGAATCCCATTTCCTGTGAAGCCTGCAACAGATTGACCTGTGCAGGGGGAAACTACTTTATTAGATAGGAAAGGTAACTATTAATAAGTGTAGGCCTTAGTTCATGTTTTGTGATTTTGTTTTCTATTGTAACCATTTGCTTCCATCATGCTCTCTTGTTTCAAAAGAAGATTTGTTTATTTTTATTATAAGTGCTCACAAGTTCTGTTCATTACACAGGAGCAGTGATTTAAGATAAAACTCTTAAAATGTGGTACATTGCACTGGGAGCAGACAGAGTTGCCTGGTATCTGTTTTTCAACCAGAATGCCCAGTCAAAAAGGGATGCTGGCGGCTCCAGTCGGCAGAGCTAAGGCAGGCTCCCTGCCTGCCTGGCTCTGTGCGGCTCCCGGAAGAGGTCGGTAAGTCCTTGGGTGCCCCATTGGCCAGGAACCATGGCCAATGGGAGCTACGGGGGCAGTGCCTACGAGCAAGGGCAGCACACAGATCCACCTGGCCATCCCTGTGCCAGGAGGCCGCAGGGACATGCCGGCCGTTTCCAGGAACCACCTGAGGAAAGCGCCTCCTGGAGCCCGCACCCCTGCCCCAGCCCGGTGAAAATGAGTGAGTGAGGGTAGGGGAGAATGAGTAACGGAGGGAGGGGGGATGGAGGGAGCGGGGCCTCGGAGAAGGGGTGGTGCAGGGGTGGGGCCTCGGAGAAGGGGCGGGGCAAGTGTGTTCGGTTTTGTGTGATTAGAAAGTTGGCAACCTTGGGCGCAGAGGATCTATAATTTCTGTAAGTAGCCCCTGTCGGGCTGGATGTCAGAGATATGCTTCAAGGGGATTTGGGAACTGGGGTACATTTCTTTGTTAATTTGCAAAGCAAAGACAGGGCTGGCATAGCCCAGAAAAGCTGGTGCTATTAGGGACCTAACACCCAGTCACCACCGGCAAGACCCCCTCTTGTGAAAAGCAGGGGGTAACAAGGTGACTCAGTCCGAGGTACCCCCAAAGCCATCACAGGGCCCATTGTACTGAGACAATATTGCTCAGCATGGTAGGTCTCAGCACACCCAGCAGCCTAAATGTTGTCAAGGTTATTTTAGGCATCATGTAAAAGGAGAGTTTTTTGAGGAGGGATTTGAAAGTGGGTAATGAGGTAGCTTTGCAGATGTTTATGGGGAGCTCCTCCCAAAGATGTGAGGGGCAACATGGGAGAAAGCACGAAGGGTCTTCTTTGAAAATGTAACACATGGGTGATGGAGGCTGGTATCGTGAGGTGGGAGAGAACATATCAGTAATGTCTGAGAGATGATAGATAGGGTGGAGATAGCCGATGAACAGCCTTGAAAGTGAAGACAAGCAGCTTATGTTTGATGTGATAGAGAATGGGGAGTGAATGAAGAGATGCAAAGGGGGTGACATGGTCAAAGAAACTGGCTAGGAAAGTGATCTTTGCAACAGCATTCTGAATGGATAGGAGTAAGATAAAATTGCATTTGTCAAAGCCCTAGAAAAGAATATTGCAGTAATCAAGGTGCAAGATGATGAGAGCCTGAATGACAGTTTTAGCTGTGTTGTGTGGATGAACAGGAAAGGCTGCCTCTTAGAGATGTTACACAGAAAGCTAGCTTTGTGCTAGTTAGAAGAGAGTATCAATGCCAGTACAGGCACTAGGTGGTGAATAGTGTGGGAAAGGTAAACTTCCTTCCCCCAAAATGGCTTTTCTCAGAATTGTAGTGAACTTTCTCTCAAATTGTATTTTCTTTGGATGTTCTACCTTGCTATGATGTACTGCAGTGGTATGTAACCGTAACATTTCAAAGGCTGATAGGCTGAGGCTTTACAAAGTAAGTTTGAAAGTAAATATAATTTCCAAAGCATTAAATAAGAAGTAATTTTCCATCCCTGCACCGTTAATAATGTTTCTGTCCAAATCAATAGAAGTTTGTAGGTTCAGATGTGTAATTAATACTTAATTGAATACATATGAGAGAATCCGTATACAGACTTTTGTGACAAGACATTTGAGCCAGGACAGGAGGTAAGGTAATAAAAACAGGAGAAGAAAAACAACGGTTAATAAGAAAGGACTTCCAGGGAGCAATGGATGTGTAACGCCATTACTTTTAACTGTACTTGTACGTCGCTGTAGTTAAACTCATGAATGTTCTAAAACAGGGGTCTCAAACACACAGCCCTGGGGCCGCATGCGGCCCATGGGGTTGTTTTCTGTGGCCCGCGAGCCCCCCCCCCTCCGCTTTACCTAGAGTGGCTCCAGCCTGCTGCTCCGGGAAGCGGCCGGAACATGGGGAAGGGTGGGGGCAGCGGGGGCAGGGCAGGCCGCCTGTCTGCCTGTCCCTCACCTCTCCGGGAAGTGGCTGAAACCTGGGGGAGGAGGGGTACAGGGGTCTGTGTGTTGCTGTTGCTTCAGGCACCATCCCCAGCAGCTCCCATTGGACAGGAACAGGGAACTGCGCCCCCAGCAGCTCCCATTGGCCGCAGTTCCCCGTTCCCGTCCAATGGGAGCTGCTGGGGGTGGTGCCTGAAGCAACAGCAACACACAGACCCCTGTACCCCTCCTCCCCCAGGTTCCAGCCACTTCCCGGAGCGGTGCTGGGACAGGCAGACAGGTGGCCTGCCCTGCCCTGCCCCCGGTGCGTGTCAGGCCGGAGCCCGCCCCCCGAGCCCCTCCTGCAGCCCAACTCCCTGCTGTACTCCACACCCTCCTGCACCCCACCCCCCAACTCCCTGCCCTGAGCCCCCACCACATCCCTCCTGCCCTCCCTGGGGGGCAGGAAGGGAGCAGAGTTGGGGTGGGGATTTCAGGGAAGGGGTTGGAATGGGGGCAGGACCTCATGGAAGGGGTGGAGTGGGGGTGGGGCCAAGGGTGGCAGGGGGAGGTGTCAGTAGTGCGGCCCTCGGCCAATGTACTAGTCCTCATGTGGCCCTCGTGGTCATTTGAGTTTGAGACCCCTGTCCTAAAACAAAACCCATGAAAAGCATAAATTTGAAAAAGGGAGAGATATGGGATATTTCAGTCACAAAGGCCTCGCTTCTTTTTTGTAATGTGGAAATTATGACAGTTGTGTGCCATTCTAACTTGTTTCGGACACATTTGCCTAATTCAGTGACATTTTGTTGTTTCCTTAGCAGAACAGCAACATTTTGAAGTTGGAGATGGAAAGGAACTAAAAGTTTGGTCTCCTACATGGGACCTAGCCATGACTCCTTTTAATGTGTAATTTATGAATCCCCATGTATATGATCAGTTCTAATGCAAGTGATACTTTTTTCTGAAAATCTGGCCTCAAGACACAATGGCTGCTTTTTCGATAGAAAATACATTAGCCTGGGTGTCTTAGCCTAGATTTAATTTGGATGATTCTTGTCCCTTAAATTCCATCTCAATATGGCAGCCCATTGGATGGAGTATTGGAAATTTATTGTGATCTTTTGTGATAATGCCAAATGCTGATATTGATTGTGATATCCACTGTTACAGGAATAGTACATAGCCCTGAACTCAGGTTTCAACAGATGTTGTTTGAGTTCTTCAGTAAACACACTTTAAAAGGAGATGCTCCCCAGCTCCAGATCTGTTATTCTCCAAAGTTTGGAATGGCTTTGGAGCAGTGCCCCAGTTCAGGCCCAACCAGTGTTTATTAAGTCTGCCCAAAGTTATGGAGCTTTGAACTCAGGGCCTGAAGCTTCCAGAGTGGGACAGTGGGTTCCAGGCCCAACCAGAATCCAGGGCAGTTGGGAGGGATGTGATTTTTTTTTTTTTTTTTTTTTTTTTAAGTATTTTGAAAAATCATTTGCAGCTTAAAAATAAAATGTTACTTATGCTTTAGGTACTTTTAAAATGTACTTAAATACGAATACAGAATACTTAAATACATAAGAACAAGTATGTAGAGTACTTTCAAATACTTAGTTAAGCACTTAAGTACATGGGAACACTGTCTTTCACGCACACATATAGCAACTCTCCCATCCACAAGATGACTGGATTTCATTGGAGCTGTATATAATTTGTGAAGTGATTTGGGATGAATAGTAGTATATAAACATAATATAATATTCAGTGAATGAATAGATTACTTCTGAAATACAATCTATTTAACTATATCATCAATGTAAGATTTAGGTCAAAGCTTTTTAGTCACTGACTAAACAAATTCAGATACTTACAGCATTTAACGTAAGCTTTCATTTATTCATCCTTTCCCACATCCTCCACTAAATTTATTTTTGGACTATCTTGGGAAGATGGGTTTTTAATATGCTCACTGCTAATTTAGGAGAGAGACTGTTTTACGTGACAGTAATACAGTTCTTATGTGGACAAATTACTCAGTCTGAAGCTAGGTAGTTCAGCCTGAGTATTATGGTCCTATAAAAAAAAAGTCCAGGAAGCAAGCAAACAAAATTATGATTGTAAAACTGTAGTGTATTTTTTTAAGAGAAATTTACTAGTTGAGAGATGGAAAAAGAGAAAGAGAGGCATATTGGTCCATGGCAAGAAGCCATAACTTTATATTTAAGAGAAAGCAAGGATGTACATAAATGTGCTGGGATATCATTACAGGACGATCACCAGGTAATAAGAGGTTTACAAAGTTTTACAGTTAATCTGATTTAATTAGCAAGCCATGAACCAGCACATACTGGATTATTTCATGCCAGTGTGATCCTCAAAAGAGAGTGCCAGCAATACAATTATAAATTGACTAGTCCTGTAAATGCTAAGGAAGACTATGCTTAGGTTTCTAAGATGAAGGACAAAAGCAGAGAAAACTCCCCTACTCGCCCAACCCTGACTCCCTCCTCCAGCTCCACTTCACATCCTCACACATCAAGAGAAATGAAGCCTAGTTCTCTAGTCCTAATCTAAAACCCAAAGGGGCGGCAGCAGTGTCTTCCCTTCCATAGCGAGGAACACTTAAGGGTGATATATCCATGAAAACCAGGAACGTTACAATGTTCAGGACCTTTTCCTTGTGTCCAGTTAGTTCTTACAGACTAACAGTGTGTTGTCCTGGTTTTTGGCACTCCCTGCAAACTAGCTTCATGAAAGAGCAGCTAGCAAGTAGAGCTGGTGAAATTGACAGCAGGCTGTCTATGTGCAGTGACCCTGAGGGATCACCACCCACTCAGAGGCCTTTCATGTGTTGCCACCCTCTTCTTTTCTACTCCAGTCACTTCCCAGGAAGCCTCCAATTCCTGTATGAAATCTTGAGCTAGCCTTCCTCCACACTGAGTCAAATTGACAGGATGACAGGGGAGGAGACTGAGGTGGGTAGCTTACCCGAGGAGAGTGACAGGGCAGCGGTTCTGGAACAGTTTTTATGGCAGGGGTGCTGAGAGTCATTGGATCAAATTGTAAACCTTGTATATAATGGAAATCACTTCAAGCCAGGGGGTGCGGCAGCACCTATGCAACAGGGAGCAGTGTGATTTAGTATTTATATTACTGTAGTGCCAGAGCCACCATCGTGGACCAGGATCCCACTGGGTGAAGTACTACACAAACACAAAACAAAGAGACTGTACCTGCCCCAAGGAGTTTGCAATCTAAGTATAAGAAAACTGATGGATACAGACAGACAAATGGGGGCGTGCAAGGCAACAAAGACTCTATACTGGTCAGCAAGATCAGCAGTGGTCGTTGCCCACCAATGGCCTAACTGTTGTCAAGTTTTTCTAATATCACAGAGCTGTAAGAAAGGATTTGAAAGAGGATGATGTGTTAGTTTTGCAAATATTTACGAGGAGCTCCTCCCAAGTGTGAGGGGTGGCATGGAAGCACTAAAACCATAACCTTAGGCCCACTTCCCCTGAAAACAGAGGCTGTTCTGTCAACTTTGAAAATCTTGTTACTCTACACCACCCATGTTCTTTTCCCCACTGGTCAGTTTCTGGGCAGCCTCAGGCTCCAAGCCCATTCTGTCACCCGCGTCCTCTCCCCAGCACACATCAGAGTCTAGAGCAGCATCAGCAGTAGGGGTAGAGGGAGAACAAGGGTATAAGCCTCCCAAGTCAAGTTGGATAAAAGGTTCCTATCTGGAGGGGGAGGAAGGGAAGGACAAGCTGGTTGCCATGTCTCTTCTCCCCTTTGTCAATATCATCTAGTTCTTTCAGTGAAATGTTTTATTCTTAAAGTGATCTGCAAAGGAATTTTTACATATGTGCCTTTATTACTTCTCTATGACATATGAAGGACACCTTCACGAGGGTTGTCTGTGTGTGTGTGTGTGTGTGTGTGTGTGCGCGCGCGCACGCGCATATTTTTAGAGGTAACTTGCTTTTGGTCTGACCACTCTAAGGTATGTCAAGTCCGGTCCTCCTTGTTTTGCTAGAGGAATTTTATGGGTCTCAGGGATGTTTACTGTGAGCTTCTGCACCATAATTAAAAAGGGATCTTTAACAAATACATTCCTTCTCCAAAGCGTTCAGTCAGAGTTAAATATATGTTCAAACACTCTTTAAACATGTGTGACTCAAAACTATTCTCACTCCCCCTCCTCCATCTGCTCAGCTTTCAGCATCTTGACTCTTCTGATTTCATTTCACTAGTTCTTCACTTTCCACAGAATCTTCCAGACTAGACAAGCCCTGAATTTCTAACAAAAACCAGGAGAAATTCCCCAAGAAACCTACTCCTTATTTTAGTCTTTTCCATATGTTTTCAAAGTCTCGCTCCACCCCATCCATTTGAGGTCATCTTTAAGGAAGTAGCTCGTGGGGGTGGGGAAACCCACACCAAACCAAATCCTTTTCTTTGGGTATGAGAAAATCTCCTGTCTTCAACTGCAGACATGTCCGCAATCTCATTTATACCCACATGCGTCAACACCCTTCCTTACAAGGAGAGTTGAAAGATAACCAGAGAGCTATTAGATTTTCGCTCAGAGGGAGCATTAAAAGACTTGGATAAGAGCCTCTGGATACTTATGTGACCTTATTGAGTCTTGCCTATCACTAGTCTTGTTACAGTTATCCAGTGCAGATACTGATTTTTTTTAAAATTAAGTTATGAGGTGCAGAAGATCTGAGATGTGACTAAACTTCTATGCAGGGAAATGTGCAGATAAATTCAGAGCGCTAAATTGTGCTGATTATACTCACAGTTTGAAATTCCTGTCATTGTTATAACCTTCTATTTCAGCTGCCCATTTTATAATATCCTGAACTCCCATTAAGACATTCATTCATATTAATGCTCAATTCCATTTCATCTACATTTTTACCATCTGGGGTGAAAAGAAGAGGACTAGAATGTTTTTACAGCAAAATTTTGTTCACAGAACACAAAGCTTTGGCCTTTAGTCTTACATTGATGATCTAGTTAAATAGATTGCATTTCAGAAGTAATCTATTCATTCACTTAATATTATATTCTGTTTATATACTACTATTCATCACTTCACAAATTGTATGTAGCTCCAGTGAAATCCAGTTATCTTGTGGATGGGAGAGTTGTTATACGTGTGTGTGAGAGACAGTGTTCCCATGTACTTAAGTGCATACCTAAGTATTTTGAAGTACTCTACATACTTGTACTTATGTATTTTACGTATTCTGTACTTGTATTTAAGTACATTTTAAAGATACCTAAAGCATAAGTAACTTTTTTTTTAAATCTGCAAGTGCTTTTTCAAAATACTTAGATAGATAGATAATAAATAAATAAATAAATAAAAAGGAAAATCACATCCCTCCCAACTGTCCCGGATTCTGGTTGGGTCCCAGCAGACACATACCTCTCCATGCCCTGCATTGAAAGAACAAGCCCAATATGCACATCTTTTACTTTCTCTTCCCTTATTTGCTTATATTATTTAGGTAGCTGTCCATATATTGACCATACAGTTGCAGAAAATGCGGGAGTTGAAAGTACAAGCGCTTATATTTGTACTTGTATTTATAAATACCTAAATGCTGTTTCAGTGGCATACTGTACTTAGAAGCAGCACTTAATTTTTAATGAGAGGTGCCAGGGTTCAAGCAATTTGTTTTACTTTCATACCTGATGCAGCAAGCTCTGGCACAAAATTAAGTACTGCTTATAAGTCCTTCTGTAATGGTGTGTTTGGCACTTATGTATAAATCCTTTTTATCAGATAAACTTTTGAGAGATGGGGAAATTTTCGTAGAAACATAGGGTTAGAAGGGACCGCAAGGGTCATCTAATCTAACTCCCAAGGGCACTCTTACTTTATTTAAAGAAAGGGAGGGCATCTTTTATTTCATATTTGAAAGACCCCATAAACTGCAAAAGACAAGGTGCACAGTTGGCCCTGTTGAGATTTAAACCTATGTTTCCCGGAAGCTTAGATTATTATTATTATTATTATTTTTATTATTATTGTATTTATTATTATATTAAACCTGATGCTTATATCCTCCACACCACCGGTCCGGGAATCTATAAAGAATCTCATAGGCATTATTCATGAAGAAAAGATCCATATGAATAGAGAAAAAGCCCTTTTCTCCTCTGCCTTCCAGCAAGTTTTGAACATATTTTTTTCTTTCAGGTTTCACATAGTAGCTTTTGCATACTCAGTATACCTAATTTAACTGATGGAATGCAAAGTATAGAAAATTGAAGCTTCCATTTATTTACTAGTATCTTCATAAAGTGAGAGCAGATTGCAAAAATGTTTAAGGTATTCGTACATGCTGTTGATGTCTGTCTACCCGAGAACATTTGCTGTTGGTACTGGGGGCGGAAAAGTGATACACCTCTGTCATCTAATGTCCCCAAATTATTCAAAGGAAAATTAAAACTTGCATGAAAGGGAGCAATTAAGGATTTTAACAAATACTTCTGCTTATGTAAGAGTAGAGCGGTACTGTTGTAATTGTTTCTTCTTCGTCGTGTTCTTTTTTTTGTCGATTGTTTTAAATCCGGAATCTTTAAACTGCTATTAGTCCAGCTCTGTGGGTTTTGATACTCTTTGAGAGATATAAGTGGGGAACTCTCATATCATTGTTTTGGGACTTTGTGAATAAACTAAATAAATAAATTGTGTGGTGACTTTGATTTTTAAGCAGACCTCTGTTTTTTAAAGGAAGTTTTTACTAGTCTCTTATGCCAGATTAACTGGTGTTCTGCCTATTATTTTTAAATTGTTATTTTATTCATCCACTGACAGTGCAGGATTGCTCCCTACAGGTAAGCGAGTGCTAATTTTAAATGACACAAGCAAGAAAACGTTTCCCTTTTCAACTGGGAGACTATTCCACATTCTAATTAACTTCTCTGTTGTTAATATTCTGTTCTAATAGACCCTCTAAACTTTTCCTTTGATCACTTTAATTCCTTCACTCTTAATTAGACTTTCTGTACAATCTTAAATAATTCCTCTCTGTCCTTGATGTTTATACTTTTCAGATATTTGTACGTGGCGATGTTAAACTTAGCAGATGCTTAGTGCACCTGTAACATGCCACCCATCCACACAATATTTCTATCAGTGGTGCCAAGCATTCGCACCACCACTAGGATTCTACTTGGACTGGTGCTGGATTAGTGTTGACAGCAAGCACTGATGTGTCAGCTTTATCATTTCGTTTGATATTCCCACAGTGCTCCTGCCCACTCTTCAGTGATGCCTTTGACAGCTCAGAGCACTGGATGGGTCACTGGTCTAATGGCTATATGCAGGCTTCCGATGTTCTCTCCGGCCCCTATTTGTCACTGTCCATGTATGCCACAGAGGTTCCACTGCATTAGGTAGGTAAGGAGGAATGTACTGGGCCCTATGGAAGCATCTGGAGGGGCGGCCTCGCTCCAGTCCCTGATCTAGATCACTTCTGCTTCTGTCTCCCAGGGAGAGAACTCGAGAGAGGGGAAATCTGTTATTTCATCTGGAAAATAAAATGGGAGGGACCAGAGCTAAAACTTAAAAATTGAAGATAAAAAAGATAAAATCGGGCTCCTTATCTCCTCAGGCAGAGGGACCCAAAGGTGGCAGTGCTTGTCTTAATAGATACCAGGCCACATGTGGTCTGGCATTGGGTCTAGAGGTCACTGGTGACTATTTCATCCTAGTTGCAAGTGTGGGTGCATAGTACAGCATAGGCTGTGCCCTTTGAAATGCGCACGTAGCTTCTCGGGCAGGATGGACCATTCAAAGAAATCAATGGAACAAACCAAAAATGAGAACAGGTGCAAATGGATGTATATTACAGGCATCATGCCAGCTGCCTAAGGGAGTACTCTGGGATAACATGCAAATATTCCTGATGTTTCAGTGCTTGCAGGGATGCTTACGGCCTCTGTATGTGGTGCATTGTGTGTGACAGCAGTAAGGTGGTTGGTGTTGGATGTTCCACCAGTTCTGTTAGCAACAGCAGATAAGATTAATAGAGAAAGGCCAGAAGGACTCCTGCATAAAACAGTCCATTGAACCTCACCCCTCCCTTGTGGCTGAGCTATAGCTTATCTTTAGAAAGACATCCAGTCTTGGTTTAAAGATTCAAGTAATGGAGAATCCACCATGTCCCTGGGTACATTTCAGGCCCTCTCCCCCCACTCCACCCCACCCCAAGCTTAATTACCATCACTGTTAAAAATATGCAACTTATTTCTGGTCTGAATTTATCTAGCTTGGGCTTCCAGCCATTAGGCCTTATTATGCCTTTTTCTGCTAAATTAAAGAATGGTCTGCTATCGGAAATCTCTTCCCTATATAGGTTCTTGTGATTGTTGTGGTTTAACTTTTTCTTGGATAAACTAAATAGACTGAGCTTCTTAAGCCCCTTGCTGTAAGACATATTTTCCAGACCTCAAATCATTTTTGTGGCTCTTTTCTGAACCTTATTCATTTTTCAACATCCTTTGGACTCCAGAACTGGATAAAGTATACTAGTAATGATCTCACTAATTCCATATACAGAGGTAATACCACCCCTTTAGTCCTTCTTGATGTTCCTGTGCTTATACATCCAAAGATAGCTTTATCCTTCATAGCTACAATATCTTACTGGGAGCAGTTGTTCAATTGTGTATCCTGGTGACACCTGTGTCCTTTTTCAGTGTAACTCTATTTCAGGATACAGTCCCCCAGTCTTGTAAGTTTGATCTACATTGTTTGTTTGATGCAGTGTCATTGACTGTACCTCTACTAGCAAACTTCATAGCCGTTATTTTCCACCAATGGTACCTGTTCTGAGCAGGGTTAAGTGATATGTTGGTAAAAAAGTCTGATCTGTCTCTTAGCTACAACTTCCACAGTTACTACCATGGGTGGAGTAGCATCAGTGAAGAATCACAGATGTGAATTTTGTTAGGGTACACACCTAGTGGCCAGATTGTTGTTGGTTGTTTGTTTGTTTGTTTGTTTTTTTTGGTTTTTTTGGTAAGTGCTCAGCACACACAGTTGGGTCCAGATTTTCAAAACAGCTCAGCATCCAATATGCTGAGCTCTTTAGAAAATCTGATCATAAGTATCCCACTGAAAACTGGGGATTGAACACTTCTGAAAATCTGCTACTTATTTAGATAACTACATGGAAGAAGAGCTCTTGAAAATCTGTCCTTAAATGTATACATGGCTTGATTGATTTTATATTATTCCAAATGCCCATGATCTTTTTTGTGTCAATAAATTAAAGGTTAAATTTGCATACATATTTGTTGCACAAATATTTCATTCAATCACTTTTTTCCACTTAAAACTTTTATTTGTGATACATATTTGTATTTTACTTTTTTCATTTTTAATAAGTTTTATTAACTGTAGTTTCAGCAAAGAGAAATACATGGAGGAAATCAAATATGATTGTGGCAAACATTAACCACAAAGGTAGAAAGTTGCATTTTTGAAATGATTTAAGAAAAACACAAGAAGTTTTCTCTTCGCTCAATTGAAGTTCCAAATGATTATAGTTGGAATTCATCAGTGCTAATACATTTTCCAATAGAGAACATTGTACCATAGCAGGAATGTCTTAATCTGAAACAAATTATTTGCCTTGTCTTGCATTTGTAAAGCATCTTGTAAATTTAAGACACTCTATAAAAGTTTTGTAATAAAAACAGCATGGGCGTCCAGCACAAGCCATGTAAGTTGTATGCTTGTGGGTGAAAATTATGTTTAGTGGTGTGACAACTGGAGGCAGATTAGTCTGATGAGCGTAGCAAAGAATCAGGGGCCAGGACTTTCCTGAGTTCTAATCTTGACTCTGAAACTGTCCGATTACATGATGTTAGGCAAGTAAGTGAACCTTTGTGTCTCAGTTTCCTTATCTGTAAAATGGGAATAACGCCTTACTTTCCTCACAGGATTGTTTTAAGAACTATTGTACACTACATATGTACAAAATATTATGATTAATAAATGTATGTTGGTTACTAACCATGTGGGTGAATATGTGTAAGTGACTGAATTATAGGGCTATATTTACATTACATCATAATTAATAATGACTCCAAGTAGAAAATATTATAGCTTTTGCATTTCTTGACTCTTTTTGGCATTGTAATTGTATAATTTAACATTCCATTCACATTGGGGTTTCTGGCAAGGAACAGGAGAGTTTAAAATAAAAATAGTAAAAAGAAATTGTCTGTACGGTAACTCCTCACTTAGTCGTCCCGGTTAACGTTGTTTCGTTGCTGATCAATTAGAGAACATACTTGTTTAAAGTTGCGCGATGCTCCCTTATAACGTTGTTAGGCAACCCCCTGCTTTGTCCACTGCTTGCAGGAAGAGCAGCCCATTGGAGCTAGTGGTGGGAGCTTGGAAGCAGAGTGGACCGGCAGCCGCCCATCAGCTCCCCACTCCCCTAAGTTCCCGGTGCAGCAGCCACCCAGCAGGCTATCAATTGCTGGCAGTTCAGCTGTCCCTCCCCCCCTGCCATGTGCTGCTCCTGCCCTCTGCCTTGGAGCTGCTCCCCGGAGTCTCCTGCTTGCTGTGGGTAGGGGTAATATCAGGGTGTTCCCCTCCTCCCTGCTCCTACCCACCGCTTACCCAATCTCCATAGAGCAGGGGGTGGACAGGGCTCAGGACAGAGGGAGCTTGCTGGCAGCAGCTGCTGTCTCAACTTGCTGATCTACTTAAAAAAACAATGTACTTATACTGTGTGTGTGTGTGTGTGTGTGTGTGTGTGTGTGTGTACACATAGATAGATAGTCTTTTGTCTAGTGAAATTTTTTTTCCTGGAACCTAACCCCTCTCCCCCCCCCCCCCCCCCCACATTAATTCTTATGAGGAAATTGGATTCACTTAACATTGTTTTGCTTAAAGTCACATTTTTCAAGAACATAACTACAACATTAAGTGAGGAGTTACTGTATTTGGTAAGAAAAATATTAGGCCAATCAGGCTTTAAGGACTATATATAAATGTAGTAGAGAAGGGTCCAACTTTTTGCAGCTGGTGTTTGCCTGGAGGGTTGTATTTGTTTCTATTGTTATTATGGCTGTACCTTTGCAACAGGTGCATTTTGTTTAAATGAAATCTTAAAAAGTTCAAAATATGGTAGAGTGCAATAAAAAATTATGGAATAACCCTAAAAATGCAGTATAGCAGATGGTTGTGGAGTCCATGATTTTCAGTAAATCTCTACTAGAAAATGTTTTTTCCCTTGTTAGTTGATGGTTGCTACTGAATCACGGAAGAATAGGTTGATTATCTCTCAGGAGTGTCTTTTAAAAAAACAAGTATTCTTGTTAACCCTCCAATGCACTGATCAGCTAAACGGCATAGGGTTTTTTAATCCATGTTATTGGGAACAAAGCACATCTTTGAGGACAGAATGTCAGTGAGAGGGATTTTGAATAGAATGTCCTTGGACTGCAGTTGGTTGTGGTTTATATGGTCTCTGTAGATGCTTTAAAGTGTGTTTGTTTTGTTGTACGTTTGTTTTTAATCTTTATAAATAAATAAAGCATGTGGTTTTGAAAAATGTGTCTGCTGTCAGTTTATGTATTTTAGGTAGTGCCAAGTGTGTTTTCTCTTTGCATGTTTCCTTTGCCAATAGCTCATAATCTGTTAAGTAACGTACTGAGTGGAAGAGTTTTTCCTGAGTTATAAAAAAGGGTGAAATCTTTCTCCTCTGCCACAATTTTTTATATATATTTGATATAGAAGTTTTATAAAGCTAGTCTCCTGACTGAAGTTACTTGAATGACTTCAGTCTACTGGAAAAAGAACAATGTTCATTCCTGTGTTCAAATGAACTTTATTTATACTAAACTTAAATTGTGCTTTTTTCCCTTTCTCCTATAAAACTCCTACCCTAGTCCCCACCACAGCCGCCAGCACTCCTGATGCTGTTGACAAATACTTGGAGACACCTGGTGATGAGAATGAGCATGCCTATTTCCAGAAAGCCAAAGAGAGACTCGAAGCCAAGCATCGTGAAAGAATGTCTCAAGTAAGTTATACTGGTTGTTCATAATTAAGGCTGGTGTCTTGTCAGATGGGTCACAGAATTAATGAATTCCTTGACTTCCTGTATTTTGGGGAAACTCATGTGTCTTTTACCTGCTGCTCTTCCAGTCTGCAGCGGAGTAGAGAGACCAACTGTTCCCATCTTCTTCAAGTATATGTCCCTGTGCGTGCTTGATCATAGGGTACGCACACGTGTGTGAACTCTCGACTGGAGAATGCAAAGCAGCATCTGCAGGCCTGCACCTGCTCAGAGCAGTACCTTATGCATCCAAAAAAGGGCATATGAGGAGGCGCAGGCATGCTGCCACTTAATTCCTTCTCAACTGCCTGCAACTCGATGGAACAATTGCATGTCCATTTATTCTCAGCTTCCTTTTGCGCTTAGTTTATCATTCTAGAATTTTTTCCCTTATTTTTATAGTTATTTTTATTTCTTCAGTCTTATACAGTTGTGTTTAGAAGAGAGTTCCCCTTCCTTTTTTTTCCTGTTTTCTCTCATTTTCTTTGGTCCACTGCCTCTTGGGTTATTACAAAGATCCGGGTGTTTAAGCCCTGTGTGATGGGGTGGGTTGTGCACCATTAGGATGGCATCTCCTCCTGGTCACTCTAGGGAATAGCTCACAAGGTCGATGTCCCTTCCCGACATTGCAAGCCGTCCTCCACCTCTCTTTCTGGGTCTGCAGCCCCTCTCTCACTCCATGAGCTGCTGCGGCCTCTTTAAGACTTGGCCCTCCAGCCAGGTTACCTAATGGTTTCCCCTTCTGGGGTTGGAAAGTCTCTTCTTGCGAATAGGCTCAGGCAGTCTTCCTACTCACTGCCCCCCAGTGCCACTTCCCCAGTGGCTGGTTGAGGAACCCAAACGCACCTTCTACTTCAGGTTCTGGCTTAAGGACCCTTTAGTCAGCAGTCAAGGTCTGTTCTACCCTGGTCCTTGCCTTGTTTCTCTGAGCCCTTTCCTAACCTTCTGGCTCTCCTTTCATTCTCTGGGTCTGCCAGCTTGAACACTCCCTCCTCCCAGGGAGCAACTGCAGGCTACGTCTCTGCAGCCTCCAGACACTGCTCCCAGAGAGTTTCTACAGGCTTTCCCAGCAGCCCCCTCATCTGCCAATTTCCTGCCTCTATAAATCCAGCCCAGCCCATTCCTTCCCATCTAGGCTCCCTCACTCGGTCTGGGGAATATTTAGCTACTTGATTCCTCTCAGCTGTGGCCAGTTATATTAATTAGCCCCCTTCTTAGTCTTCATTAACCCTTTCAGGGCAAGTGTGGTGTGAACACTTCATCACATCCTGCCAGACTTGCCACAGGTCTTTTCCCCATAGTGACAGACATTCAAGATGTCTCTGCTGCCTCAGAGACATCAACTTCCCATTTAAGTTGAAGGTCTGTACAGGTCTTTAAAGGCAGATGTTGAAAAGATATAGAGGCTAGACTGAAGCTCCTTCTAATGGAGTGTTCATTAGTGCCAGAGGGGCTCAACTTTGGCCTCAGTATCCCAGGCCACCCTGCTGGCAGCAGCACCCTCGGAGGCTAGGGCTTCTAAAAAGACGACGACTCCTTCCAGGCACTGAGAGATGCACACCCTGTTACTATCATCTCCCTCTCTGGGCTCTGAGGTTAGAGAAGCTCCTCTATGAGCCTCACGGTACTGTGCTCACCATCTCAGCATCACCAGGCCTTGGTACCAACTCAGGCTTCTGGATACCATTCAGATTTATTTCCCTGGGAGACTTGTTTGTTCTGGAGGTACTGGACTCTCCCCTGCTACAGCCCTCTACCAGACCCCTTCCTTGGTACTACCTAGATGGCTGAACTTCCAGCCTTCAGTATCGGCACCTATTTCTGAAGCTTGTCCTTCAGTCCAGGGACCGAATCTTGGTCTCTGCTGTCTCAGTACAGGGCTCTTTTTCGGCACCTTACCACCGCACCCCACTCAGGCAGTACTCTGGAGAAGCTCTTTAGGACCCTACCAGACGTCCTAAAGCTAGGGGCTATGACGATTCATGGGGATCCCCTACATCCCCCCTCAATTAGCTTGTTGGAATCCCTGGAGTCACCTTGGTGAACAATTTTATAAGGGTTCCATATAGAAAGAGACCCTAATACCTGCCGGTACCGCATCATTCACAGGCACCAACTGACCGACCCTTCAGTACCACAGAATCTCCATCCAGTATCACATGATCTCCCTCTGGTACCTTATGCCCCCTCAGCTTCAGGAAACACCCAGAAGCAGCAGGAGCCACAGATGGAGGGAAACTCACCCCCACCAGCTAAGTCCTCCACATGCTTGAGCAAGGAGGTAATGCCTCTACCACCTGTTTACACTGATGACTTTTGGGCCTTTCAAGACCTCATGAAATGCCTAGTGGAATCCCTCCAGATCCTGTTAGAGGAGGTCTAGGAGTCTCAACACTCGTTGATGGACATTTTAAATATCCTCTCTCAGGGAAAGGTTGCTGTCCCAATAAATGGGGTCAGTTATCGCCTTTTGCACAGTCTGACAGATATTTGCCCACTACATAAGACAGCAGATAAAAAATAGTATATTCTGGCCAAGGGAATGGAACATTTCTTTTCCACCCCACCCCTATTTCTTTGAAGATGGACAAGGCTAACAAAGGCAATAGACAGGCCGATTCCAGACCCTCTCCATATGATAAGGAATCCAAATGTTTAGACCTCCTGAGTTAGAAAAGCTATTTCTTGGGCAGCTCTCCAATTTTGTGTAGCAAACTACCAAGCTCTGTTGGTGAAATATGACTTTAATACATATTCCACGTTCACTCATTTCATTGAACATCTGCCACAGAACTAGCGGGAACAATTTCAGGTGGGTCAGCTGATAGCCAGAACCTTCCTCCAAAGGGCCCTAGATTTCGCAGGCACATCATCTAGATTCCGAGCCATGACCGCAGTTATGTAGAGCGTATCCTAGTTCCAGTCTTTTGGCCTCCTGAGGGAGGTGCAGAGTACAGCTGAAGACCTTCCCTTTGAAGGACCCAAGTTCTTCAGCTCTGATACGGACTTCTCCCTCCACACTCTGATAGCCTCGAAAGCTGCCTTATGGTCTCTGGGAATTTACATTCCTGCAACAAAGAATCAGTTTATTAGGTCTCCCATCGGAGCAATCTAGGCCACTCCATTACAACCAATAACAAGTGTTTCCCAGACCTTTGAACTTTCAGAGGAGAAGATCTAGAGCTCTGAAAAAGGATCCTCTCCCTTCTACAGCAAGTGCTGTTCTGGTCAAGACGAGTGTGGTACTTGAACCTCTTTTACCTCTCTGTGATAATGTCTCTTCTACTTCCTCTTAGGAAAGATCTCCTGTCACAGAACTCAGGAATCCTGATCCATCCCAACCTCTCCTCCTAGAACTTGAAATCATGGTTGCTAGATGGTTCTTGAGCATGGAGCTAACCTGTTCAGAGAAGGCCCAGTCAGTCGCAAGACTTGCATTCAGAAGTGGAAATGCTACCATTCCTGATTTTCTCTTCACTCTTCCCAAACCTTAGTGATTCCGCATTCCAAAATCCTGGACTACCTTTTGGATTTAAGAATTCAAGGTCTATCTATGAGATCAATCAGAGTATATTTGGCCACTATCACCACCTTACACTCACCCATCAAAGGCTTCACAGTCTTTGCCACCCTACTACAGCTAGATTCCTCAGAGGCTTATGCAGTTTCTGCCTGTATAGAACCCAGTCCCCCCAACAGGACTTCAGTTTGGTTTATAATGCCTGGAGGAAGTCTCCCTTTGAACTGATGGCTACCTGTTCTCTCCACCTCTCCCTCAAGACTTCATTCCTCATAACCATCACTTCAGCTAGTCAAATGGGAGAGCTTGGCTTTCTCATGGCTGATTGTCCATCTGCCATCTTCTGAAATGACAAGGTTGTACTGCATCCCCATCCTCGCTTCCTCCCAAAGGTCTCTTTGGAATATCACATTAATCAAGAGATTCGCCTACCAGTGTTCTACCCAAAAGCTCATGCTTCTAGAGAGGAGACCAGCTAGACATCAGAGCAGCCCTTGCCTTCTACCTTGAAAACAGGACTAAGACCTTCTATTTGTACTGTAATTTTTACATTATAACTTCCATTCTCTGCTCCTTTACCCTATTGGATTTTACTACTTTTTTCCGTTCTCCTGTATTCCGCCTTTTCTCCTGCATAATGCAAACCCACTAACCTACAAGCATGAGTGAAATTTTCAGACCTATGAAGAGTAAGTGAAACAAGTTCACCCTACTTATTAATAAAGCACTATAATTATGTTTGGCACTCTACAGGTAAACAAGACAAGTCATTGATACCTGACTCTTTGTTTTAAATTTACACAAAGCAAATATGACAGCAAACTATTAGGGCAGAGGGGTATATTCTTGACTATTTGACCTATACCTCACCAGCAGCATAACAAATGGACATTATCACTTCCAAATAAAGAAAAGGAAAATTCTGAAATAAACCCATTAAAACATTAAAGGACTGATCTCGTTTGCCTTTCAAAAAAATCACCATCTTAATTAAAATTAGTTTGGTGGCCAAGCTGATAGTGCTGCAAATTTGTCCATTGTACTAATACATAAGAGAGCCTAATTCAAAGCTGCCCTCAAGCTCTGGGTTGGACTAGCATGGGAGTGCCCCTTGTCTCCAGTAGATAAGCAGAGGTAGAGAGGAAATTATTCACTGAACTCCAATGGAAGTTTAGTAGTCTCATCTGAAACTCTTAGTAACAAGCTCTTGGTGAGACTGCAATAATGGAATATATTCTTTTATAATACATCCTGGTATAGCCTATCACACAAAGAGAATCTATCAATAATAGCATTCTTTAAGTGGCCAGCTGCAAGCAGTATCTTAAAATTACTGCATAGCCAAGGAGAGTAGCTTTGCAAATAAAAGGCAGTGTATAAAGCAGGGGCAGGCAAACTTTTTGGCCTGAGGGCCGCATCGAGTTTTGGAAATTCTATGGAGGGCCAGTTAGGGGAGGGGGTCGTGGCCCGTCTTTCCCCCACCCCCCATCTGCCCCCCTGGAACTCCTGCCCCATCCAACCCCCTGTTCCCTGATGGGCCCCCCTCCGCAGGACCCCTGCTCCATCCACCACTCCCGCTCCCCATCCCCCGACCGCCCCCAGAACCCCCAACCCTGACTGCCCCCCAGCCGCCCCATCCAACCCCTCCTCTCATTCCTGATTGCCCTCTCGGGAGTCCTGCCCCCATTCAACCCCCCTGTTCCCTGCCCTCTGACTGCCCCGACCCCTATCCACACCCCTGACCACCACCCCGAACTCCCCTGCCCTCTATCCAACCCCCGCTGCTCCCTGCCCCCTTTCCGCACTGCCTGGAGCACCGGTGGCTGGCAGTGCTACAGACGCGCCGCCCAGCTGGAGCCAGCCACGCCGTCGCCACCGCACAGCTCAGAGCACCGTGTCAGGCTGGGCTCTGCAGCTGCACTGCCCCAGGTCCTTGCAGCCCTGGTGCCCAGAGCATTGCGCCGGCAGCAGAGTGAGCTGAGGCTGTGGGAGAGGGGGAACAGTGGGGAGGGGACGGGGGCTAGCCTCCCAGGCCAGGAGCTCAGGGGCTGGGCAGGAGGGTTCTGCGGGCCAGATGTGGCCTGTGGGCAGTAATTTGCCCACCTCTGGTATAAAGAGATGAGATTTTTCTTAATTATTCCTTACAATTTGGTCTAAGTTTTAATTGTGTTTGACTTAACCTTTAAGAATGACGTTTGCATAAACTCTGTTTATATTTTCCACACAGCTGAAAGGTTCATATAGGAGAACTAATCAAATGTGTAATCGCCCAGTAAGCAGTATGGATAGAGCATGCAATTAAAAAACAATGATAGTACTTGGAATTATATCGATTAACAGGAAAAGCAGAGAAATTGTAACTCCAGAAAACTTTAAATTAAAATTCTGTTAAAATACATGTTAACAAGCATTTTTGCTATCTTTATAAATGAAGTAAAATGTCATACTGCTGGGAAACTATTTAAAGGGAGTCTGAAATATTAAAAATCTTCTTAAAAATTAGTTTTTACTTATGCTTCAAGTATCCCATTGACTTGTGCACTCTTCTCATCATCTGACTTTTTTCCCCACGAAGAGTGAGAACTGAGGGGCTAAGATTTGCAATGTTAGAAAAACTGATAGTATAAATAATTTCTATTTGCCTTCCCTCATCCTATCTCCAACTACATGCAGACTTTTGCATCTGTCTCTCATCTGCTCCTGCTCATAATTTATCCCCAGCAGGTCAGGTAGAATGACAGTGACAGTCTTTGATTGGTTTGGATGCCTTTATTACCCCACATTTGCTTAAAGTGAGACTAATAGCAACAGATCAGTGTATTCTCACACAAAATCCATCTATGGTTTCCCTTTGCTTACTGTGAAACTCTCAAAAATAAATTATTTTCCTGCCATGTGAAAATCTTCAAATTTGTTTTGACTCAAATTGTTTCCCTCTATGACTGAGTTGGTTCATTGATTGGAACTCCCAGAGGAGCACTGTAAAGTCAGATCAGAGTCTTGTATTGTGATTGTTTAATATCTTGACACAGCTCTGTGCCTCAGATCTTCCTCTATGAAAAAGCATGATCACATGGCTAGGATGGTGACCAAGACTTGGGAAATCTTGGTCCATTCCTGTGTCTGCCACTGGTGTTTTGTTTGATGTCAGACAAGTCACTTAGAGCCATATTTTTTTTAAGTATTGAGGCACCTAACTCCTGTTGGTTTTAGTGTGAATTAGGAACCTACCTACCTTTTAAAATATGGTTTTTAAGCTCTTGAATTCCACGTCTGTAACTGGAAGATAAAACTACCTTCTTTCACCCATCATTTGTCTCTATCACTTAGATTATAAACTCTTCAGGATATGAACTGTCCCTTACTATAGTTTGAAAAGCACTTAGTACAGTGAGGCCTACTGGGGGTATTTAGGCACTACTGTAATAAAAATCATTATTAATACGGTGGCATATTTTAGTTTTTACCAACAGAAGTACCAAAAAAAACCCCAAAAAGCCATCATCAAGAAAACCATGCTTCTGTGCTGACAAGATAGTTATTAGTCCATCCAAATATGACATTTAAACATTTTTACTATTTTGTCAACACAACTTCATCAATTTCAATCTGCCCTAGTTCTTATTTCTTGTCCTGATGGGATTCTTCCTTTCCAGTTCTCTCTCTTCTCTGTGTCCACTGGTTACAGATGCACACGTGCACCCCTCTTCCTCTCCTCCTCTTCCTTTCCTGTTTCCTGGTATTTAAAACATCTATTTAGGTTTGGTTGGTAACTAGCCTGACGGCACCAGCTGTTGTATTTTAGTCAAAGGAGAGCAGTATGTTTGTTTTCCCCCAAGCATATTGAGGCTTTACAAATTATTCTGCTTGAAATTCAGCAGTATTTTAGAAATCATAGTTTATGTTGGGATTCGGAACAGTTTAAAAATAATGTTTCATCTCCAAGCATAGTCCTGTTTACCATGCAAGTCAGATTTTTGGGTAGGTGCATCAAACACTCTACTGTCTTCAATTTAAGATTAATGCTTTCTTAGGGTTTTGAGTTATTTCTGTAGCAATAGTGTAATTTAACAAACAAAATATAAAGTAGTTCCAAACCAAAGTGCTGAATTCTATTATTCATCCTTCAGTGTAACTTTGAACATTTGGGTTGCGTATGTGAGAGGTGAGATTTAAAACTTCTAGAATACCAGCAGAGGATGGTTCTGCCTCTAGGCTGTTCAGAAGCTAATTCCCTGATATTGCTGTGGGGGGCCAGGCTTTGTGTGTCGTGGGAAGATGTTGGTATGGTCTTTTATGGGTTTTTTAAATGTATATTATATAGCATAGGACAGCTTTCCTTCCTGAGATGGTGGCTCCGAGGTCATCAACTCTCCAGTGTCCCACGTGATACCCATAAAACATACAATTCAGATGGGCTGCTGCTACTCCCTGTACCAGATGTTAATGGTCCATGTCTCCCTCATCAGCCAGGTTCAGGGCAGTAGTCTTGGTGGGCCCATCCCTGCTGCCCACCACCAGTGTGAAAACCCAGTTTCTGCTGGCCATTCGGCACCACACTGAAGCAGCAGTCAATGCCAGCTATGGGGTGGGTAGGTTGGCAAATATGATTCACAGCCTGACTTTTTTTTGTATTCCCCACATTCAGTGGGCAGGCTCTGGTGCTGCTGTCAGGGTATCATGCGCTGTTGGGACCCCCCCACACACTCACAGTGGTAGTTGTGGCTTTCTAATGCAGTGGTTCTCAAACTTTTGTACTGGTGACCCCTTTCACATAGCAAGCCGCTGAGTGCAACCACCCCTTATAAATTAAAAACACATTTTTTTATATTTAACACCATTATAAACGCTGGAGGCAAAGCGGGGTTTGGGGTGGAGGCTGACCGCTCACGACCCCCCATGTAATAACCTTGCGACCCTCTGAGGGGTCCCGACCCCCAGTTTCAGAACCTCTGTTGTAATGCCAATCTATAAAAAGGGAAGTAAGGACAACGTGCGGAATTACGGACCAGTCAGTACCCAGAAAGACTGGAGCAAATAATTAAGCAATCAGTTTGCAAACACGTAGAAGACAATAAGGTGACAAGTAACAGCATGGATTTGTTAAGGACAAATCATGTCAAACCAGCCTAATGGTGCCTAACGGTAATAAGCCTTGTGGATAGGGGGAAAGCAGTAGACCTGGTATATCTTGACTTTAGTAAGGCTTTAATACTGTCTCTCTTGACCTTCTCATAAACAAACTAGGGAAATACAACTTAGATGGAGCTACTATAGGGTAGGTGCATAACTGGTCGGAAAGTAGTTATCAGTGTTTCACAGTCAAGCTGGAAAAGTACATTAAGAAGGGTCCTCCAGGTCCAGTTCTGTTCAATATCTTCATAAATTATTTTAGATAATAGCATAGAGAATGAACTTATAAAGTTTGTGGATGATACCAAGCTGGGAGGGATTTGCAAGTGGTTTGGAGAATAGGATTAAAATTCAAAATGATCTGGACAAACTGGAGAAATGGTCTGAAGTAAACAGGATGAAATTCAATAAGAACAAATGCAAAGTACTCCACGTAGGAAGGAACAAACAATTGCACACATACAAAATGGGAAACGAGTGCCTAGGAAATAGTAGTGCAGAAAAGGGTCTGGGGGCTATAGTAGATCACAAGCTAAATACGAGTGAACAGTGTAACTCTTGCCAAAAAAAAAAAAAAAAAGCCAACAGCATTCTCGGATGTATTAGCAGGAGTGTTGTAAGCAAGACACAAGAAGTAATTCTTCCATTCTACTGCACGCTGATTAGGCCTCAACTGGAGAACTGTGTCCAGTTCTGGGCACCACATTTCAGGAAAGATGTGAACAAATTGGAGAAAGTCTAGAGAAAAGCAACATTAACGATTAAAGGTCTAGAAAACATGACCTCTGGGGAAAGATTTCAAAAATTGGGTTTTAGTATGAAGAGAAGAGTGAGAGGGGGACATCACAGTTTTCAAGTACATAAAAAGTTGTTACAAGGAGGAAAGAGAAAAATTGTTCTCCTTGACATCTGAGGATAGGACAAGAAGCAATGGGCTTAAATTGTTGCAAGGGAGGACATTAGGAAAAAACTTTCTAACTGTCAGGGTGATTAAGCTCTGGAATAAATTGCTTAGGGAGGTTGTGGAACCTCCATCACTGGAGATTTTTAAGAGCAGGTTAGACAAATACCTGTCAGGGACGGTCTAGATAATACTTAGTCCTGCCATGAGTGCTGGGGACTGGACTAGATGACCTCTCGAGGTCCATTCCAGTCCTAAGATTCTATGATTCTCCCCACCATAGCCCATAGGACGCACTGCCTCCTCTCACCCAGAGTCTGTATGATCCTGCTGCATATGGGGAATCCTTTTCCACTCAAGCCTGGTTAATGCTTTTTCAGTAGTAGCAGTGCCTCCTTAGCTGCTGAACCACAGTTCTTTGGAGATTGTTGAGGTTACTCCCGTGGTAGTACCAAGGGAAGCCACAACCTCAAAATCTAGGAAGAAAGCCCTCGACAGATATTCACCTTGGTGTTGTGATTTTGGCATTCTGAATAAAACCTTTTCCTGAGATAGATATCTGTACTAGCATGATTGATTTCATACAAATTAGCATATATATATATCCTCTGTATAGGTAGACCTTCCATGCACTAGAAAATATAGCCAGAATAAATTCCTCTGGTCAAAGTATAATGGGATTTGGGTGATTAGCATTTGTCTTAATAATAAATAACATTTTTGTTACTCCCTCTTCCCTTTTCTCCTCGTATCCCTCTTACCCTCCCATCCCCCCCAAAAAGTATAGCATGCAGTGTGTCCTGAACCATGAGGACTGTTTGACTTTGAAATGCCTTGCGTCTTAAATCTCAACCTAGAAGTTGTGATTTTCCCGGCATGAAACAGCCAAGTCTTTGAAGTGCCATAAATCTGTATGGCCTTGATAGCTTTGTTCTTTCAATGAAGGAGAATATCTTTATAAGCACATAGGAGACAACTTCATGATCCTGAGGCAGCCTTTTTCTTCAAATGTATGTCTTCAGAATGATATTTCTTGTTGCAGTTGTTTGTTCTCACACAGATGCTAACAGTTTTTTGTTGGATTGTCATAATTTCTCTATACCTGTGATCTAAAAAAAATAGAAGTTTTCTTTGGGTTGTAGAGATGGCTGCTGGCAAAAAAAGATGATTTTTTTCTCATCAGCTAGTGTAAATAGCTTTGGGCACTTTAGATTTGACTGATTGCAAAAATCCAACCCTTAAAATACTGCTTGTGCAAATACTACACTGAATGTTGTTTCTAAAGATAATCATGCTATTCTACTTTTTCCACAAGCCATTCATTCTCACTGCACCAGAGTTGAACTCTGGATCCCAGAATTTTCATCTCCTCAGTCAGGCTGTGTGAGCTGTCACTTTATAATCTCACCTCCTGTACCCTGAAGGATTTAGGGAAATGATAACAGGCTGTGAAACCTGGTCTAGCCAAATATGTCCTTATCACATTGCCTACAATGCTTGTTTTCATCATGTGGATTAGCAAAATGGCTTTGACTTCAAATTTCAAGGTTAGTTTTGAGGACAAAGATCAATTGTTTGGCAAATAAATGTTCTTTTCAAAAACTTCTAACTGCAAATTCAGAGTGAAAAGGAATATTAAAGAGATGTTAAAGGTCTGATTTAAAGCCACTAAAGGAAAAAAAGATCATATAGAGTTGCTAATCTAGGCTGATGCTCAAGACTTAACACGTACCATGGTGTTTTAGAAAGGCACAGTGACTTGAATTAATGCTGTAGTTTCCATGTTCTCTCATAATTTGCAGCATTCATGATAATTTAGTCTTCTAATCAGAAATTGCCTGTATGGTCTGGGCAAGTTTTTAAGGCCACCAAAATCATGACCTAAAGAGACAAGTGCTTAATGTGCACTTAATGCATTGTACCACCCTGTATACCAGGGATCTCAAACTCAGATCACCACGAGTGCCACATGAGAACTAGTACATTGGCCTGAGGGTCGCACCATGGACACCTTTTCATATAAAGGTACAAAAGCCCACCCCTCTGCCCCCACTCCACCTCTTCCATGAGACCCTGCCCCTTCCCCAAAGTCCCCACCCCAACTCCGCCCCCTCCCTGCCCCTATTCCAACCCCTTCCCCAAATCCCTCAGGGACACCGCTCACAAAGACTTCTTATGGCAGGAGGTACAATCCCTCCTAGTTCTGGGGGCAATCAAACTTGTCCCACCAGACTTCATCGGGAAAGGGTTCTATTCTTGGTACTTCCTCGTCCTGAAGAAAAGAGGGGGATTGAGATTCATCCTGGACCTCAGGACTTTAAATACTTTTGTCCACTCCCAATGGTTCAGAATGGTGACTCTAACTAACAACAGCAGTTCCCTCTCTGGATCCAGGAGATTGGTTTGTTTCCCTCAGCCTTTAGGATATTTATTTTCATGTCACCATTCATCCCTCACACAAACTATTCCTACATTTTGTGGTAGACAGGGACCACTACCAGTATTGCATCCTACTCTTTGGCCTCTCTGCCACCCCAAAAGTCTTTACCAAAGTTCTGTCAGCAGCAGCAGCCTATCTTCACTAGAAAGGCATCATAGTCTTTCCCTACCGGGACAATCAGCTCCAAAAGGGCCCCTCACTTCTCAAAGCAACCAGCAAGGCCCTGTCTCTGTATCACTCTCTGGGTCTCCGCTTCAACTTGGAGAAGTCTAACTAACACCACACAACATATGGACTTCATCAGAGCCACTCTGGACTCCTCTTTTTGCCAGAGCATACTGAACCAGGGACCAATTCACCACAATGGCCAACCTTGTCTCAACAATACAAGAGGGTCCATTAAACACCGCAAGGATGTGCTGGCAACTTCTGAGCCATGTAGCAGCCTGCACGTTTGTGACTCCCTTAGCAAAACTTCACTCTGTGTCCTTAAGCATGGTTGAGAACCGTCTATACAGCCAACAGACACAATCTATCTAAGCAGGTGTCCAGACCTCAGAAGGTCCTCAATTCTATGAACTAGTGGAAGGATCCTCAAAAGGTATGCATAGGAATTCCATTGGTAGGGGGGGAGGGATAGCTCAGTGGTTTGAGCATTGGCCTGCTAAACCCAGGGTTGAGAGTTCAATCCTTGAGGGGGCCACTTGGGGATCTGGGGCAAAATAAGTACTTGGTCCTGCTAGTGAAGGCAGGGGGCTGGACTCTTATGACCTTTCAAGGTCCCTTCCAGTTCTAGGAGATGGGATATCTCCATTAATTATTATTATTAATTATTATTACTGCCCCTCCCATGAGGATTATCACCACAGATGCCTCCCTCATAGTTTGGGGTGCACACTTCCATCACAGCATTTCACCCTCCATAGAGGATTAAGTCTTTGCCCACCCCACCATTGCAAAAGCCTATTCAACCTTTTCCTTCCTATCAAGGAAACAATCCCATCATGGGACATCGCCTTAGTTTTCAATGCTCTACATTTGAACATCTGGGGAGTTGTTTCCTCCTTCATTTGTCCCTAAAGATCTCATTCCTTGTCACCATTACTTCCTCCAGGAGGGTGGGGGAACGTCAGTCCTTAAAGACGGACTCACCATCTATGGTGTTGACTCTGTGTCCACTCTCACTTCCTTCCTAAACTCGTCTGAATTCCATGTTAATGAAGAAATTTACCTACTAGTATTTTACCCCAAGCCTCACTCTTCAAGAGAAGAATGGAGCCTCTATACACTGGACATTAAAAAAGCTTTTGCCTTGACAAAAGGCAAAAGGCATCCGCTAAATTCTTTGTCTCTTTTGCAGAACAAATTAAAGGACATCTGATCTCTATTCAAAGACTGTCCAAATGGATTACAGATGCTGTAAAGCTAAAAAGGGGGTGGTTCTCCTCTGAGAGTTATTGCTCATTCCACCAGGGCAAGGTCTACCTCTGTAGCACTTCTCAAAAATGTACCCATTTCAGACATCTGTAGGGCAGCCACCTGGTGTTCACCTCATACATTTTACCAGCATTATGTTCTCATGCCTGATCCCAGGACTGACACAGCTTTCCTATGGTCTGTACTATATCTGCTTCCTTGGCACCCTTCTCCCTGATGGAGGTACTTCTTGGGAATCTAGGACACTAGTTGAAGGAGAGGTTACTTCTCTTGCACAATAACTTGAGTTCCTTGAGATGTCTGTCCGTAGGGGTGCTCCACTACCTACCCTCCTTCCTGTCTGCCTTGGAGTCTCTTTCTTGGGACTTCCGTGATTGAGAAGGAACAGATGTGGTGGTGGGTCGATCTTTCCCTATATACTTTTGTATTGGGGCATGAGGGTGACTAGGGGGCACAGATGTGGACCTGCAGACGCTGATGACAAAAATCTCCAATTGAGCACACATCTTAGAACTCAAATTACTGTACAAGATAAGTAACTCCTCCACCTTTCTTGTTCCACATTTCTGGGACTAGCCAAAATAGGATAGTTAGTTTTCCAGTTAAAAGAGCCTGTAATTGATGGAGTATGCTTGAACTATCACTTCATGTATGTTCTTAGGGCTTCTGATTTCAACTGATAGATGCTAGTAGAAGTTTATTGAGGTCTAGGCCATGACTTACAAGTTAAATAATTTCAGGTCTATTTGTTTTTAAATATTTTTCAGTCACAGTATGACCTCTGAGCTTCTAACCATTATCTAAATACCAGCCACACTGCTCCTAATCAGTTCAAAAACAATATGCCTCTGAAGTCCAGAAGCAGGCAGTGAAAAACTTGCTTACTTTAGGATTCGCAGCATTACACTGGCTACTAAAATACATTTCACTACTCTTTGGCCAGTCATTGTTGAAGACCAGAAACACCCCTATATAAAACAAAATAGCCTAATTTGAAAGGAGTCATCTCATTTTCAGGAGGAACAATGTGCATTGCTTTTTTCAAGTTAATGTCTTTCCATCGTAGACATGCATTATAACAAAATTGCAGTTCAACCTTAAAGTGTATTAGAAATGCATATACGGTGAATCTTTTTCCTTTCTTTCTAAATAGCATGTGTAAATGTGAACCCTATATTTTTCGTCCTGTGACACTCTGTACCTCAAAGCAGCACCCTGGAATCTCCATATTCACCATGGTGATATGATTAATATGTTTTGTACAAAGTATATCTTGTGAGGCATCATTTTAAAAGTCTTGATCTGTTGAACGTTAATATCCTGTTGGATTGTGTGTACTATCATTGTATGTGAAGATATGAAGTATTACTATGTGTGTTACTGAAATATGTTGTGAGGTTGGGAGCACCCACAACCAGCCTTTCCGTTACAACCATTGAGTAGCCATCTATAACCATACAGTGTTAATGGCTCATCAACACCCATCAAGAAGAGAATCCACTATCCCAGAGACTCCTTAGAGAAGGCACATATGCAATAGAGACTGCTTGACCAGTGGGGACTGCCTGAACCCCTCGTCACAGCAAGATCTTTCCACAAGCTGAAAGAAGGTATAAAAGAGGGGAAGTGACAAAATTATTTGGCGCCTCTCTCTCTCTTTTCCCTCCTCCCTGCCCCCATCTCAACACCTGGAAGAAGGTCTGGAGAAAAAAGACTTTCAACTAGGAAAGATTGGTCCCAGCCCTGGAAGGTTAGCCCCAGCCTGTTTATTGAGGAACTGTAGCCTGCCTTGTACCATCTGTCAGAGTGAGACATTGTTTGATTCAACTCTGGCTTAGACTAAAAGTTTAGGATTTAAAATGTGTGTTTCTATTTTTATTTCTTGAGGTAATTGTTTCTGACCTTTATACCTACCACTTATAATCACTTAACATTTAGCTTTCTGTAGTTAATAAATCTATTTTATATTTTACTTAAAAACAGTGTGTTGTAGCTGAACTGCTTGGGAAATCTCAGCTCAGATTAACCAAGGGCTGGTGCACATGCGCTACCCTTTTGTCGGAGTGGTGAACTAGGTAATGAGCTTACACTGGCCAGGCTTCTGACCAGTGCAAGATGGCACAGTTGTGGGGTGCAAGGTTGGGGAGCTGAGGGGAATTGGCTGGAGCCTCTCTATTGATAGTGCATGAGTGGCTGGGAGATCGTTCACACAACTCAGTTGGGTGTGTCCTGGCCTGTGGATGGCTGTGTATGTGCAGTGCCTGTCAGAGGCTTGTAGCTTGACATCAGCATCACAATGTGAGAGGCAGCCCAGGTTAGTGGGTTTGGAGGGCTCAGCGATCCCACAGCCCAGGTTGCACCTCGGGGACCCTGTCACGCCTGCCCTTTGGAAAAAGTATTTTAATGAGTTTCTGTTCTAAATGTCATGAAGGCTGCATTTTCCATTGAGGGACAGGGAAGGGAAACCTGTGTATTTTGCAGGAAAGTTGGGGGGATTCTTTATTTATTTATTTACAATAGTGCAAACAGAAGTCACTGTTTGCACATGCAGTGTTCAGTGGAAGAAGTTCTACTAATGCACATAAGGTGCTGTCTTAAAAGATTGCTGCCTAGGAATGAAATGGGGACATTCATGAGCAAGGTCATGTTTTTGATAACAATTTACAGTGATTTCAAATGGCACATATAGAACACACAGTCAGAGAAGGAAACAGCAGTTGCCCCCCTTTGCAAGAGAGTATTGCTTTTCGTTCCCCGTGGCAGGTGACCTTTCAGACTGTTCAAAATAAGCCTACTGCAAGTTTTCCTATATCGTTCTGCCAATATTGTACTTGGGATACAAGTAAGCTCAGTTCTTTGTGTTCAGCATGCGTACAGAACAGACTAGCAGAAATTGCACATAGTCTTGCCCTGGTCTGATCAAAAGCCAGCTAATATATTCCGTCAAAAACTAGAAGAGTTTGTGATGTGAATGAATGCCTTTTAGAATCAGTTGAAATTGGTTCATTTTAACTGAGGACATAAAATAGATTTAAAATGCTTATTTTTCTCTGAGATGAAAAGGTCAGTATGTTAATCCATCTAGTAACTCTACTTCCTCTGCTGATGCTGGAGGGTCTGTTAAACATCTACAGTTAATGCATTGCTTCACTTCTAGCAACCTCAAGTTGAGAGAACTTGAATGATGTTCAGACACGGTGATCCATTTCTTGTTTTTAAATTGACAACAAGACTCTGTTAAAGTTGCAACTATTCTTTATAAGGGGAGAAAAAGAGATGATTATCTGCACTATGTTATTTGACTGTTACTAAATCCCAAACCATCAGAGAAAAACTCAAAAGTTATGCTCCATGTTTTGTTGGTGTTTAGGTCATGAGGGAATGGGAAGAAGCGGAACGCCAAGCAAAGAACTTGCCAAAGGCTGATAAGAAGGCTGTTATCCAGGTAAAGAAAAACACAATTACAAGCAGACCAATTGGGGTTGCAAATAAAATACGAACCATGCTAGCTGTGGTAAAATTTGGAAGCATATTTGTGTTGGGGAATTATTATTTTCTGCTTTTACTGTTGCTCTTTTAGCTGCCAGATATCAGTCTATATACTTTTATACTTAGCAGTTGAATTGCAGTGGAGAGCCTCACAATTTACAGTGTTACCACTGTAGGGGAAAGTTTTCAATGACATTAAGATTTATCTTCAGAAGGAGTTGGGAACCCCATTCCCCCTTAGGCCACTTTGACCATCCCAGCTGTAGTGAGTAGTTACACCAGAATTGTAACAGTATAAACTTTTGATACTGCACGAGTATCTTGGTTCCAAGTAGAAATGGGCAAACAGGTTTTGGGAGATTGGAATAGGAACCAACCCCATTCAAAATAAACCTTCAACCAAACTGGAAATGAACTATTTTTTTTTTTTCTGAAATATTGGGAATGTTTGGAGGGCCTGTATCAGGGCAGAGGGTGGTTCTTCGAGTGATTTCTCATGTGTACTCCACAATAGGTGTGTGTGCTCGCCACGTGCACCAGTGTCGGAAGTTCTTCCCCTAGTAGTACCTGTAGGGGAGTGCCCTAGCGACCCCTGGTGTGGCGCCTCCATGGCGCAGTAAAAGGGGTGCTGCACACTCCTCCCACCCTCAGTTCCTTCTTGCCACCACTGAAGGTGCTTCGGAACTGCTCTCCTCCAGCTTTGCTCGAAACAGCTTGTTCGTTCAGTCTTTGGTAGAGGAATGGCATGGCCCAGGCATCATTGGTACAAGGCCCTCACAGGCGTGGCAGTAACCCCACCATTGCCCTCCCGCTGAGACCTGCTCTCCCAGGACCAGGGCCACCTCCTCCACCCCACCCTAGCAGCACTCCACCTCATAGCATGGCTACTCAATGGTTAGGTAGGGAGGAAAGGACGTGCTCGGAAGGGGTTCAGTGTGTCCTTCTAGAAAGCCGGCGGCCCTCCACATGCCGAGCCTACTTGGCAAAGTGTTCTCAGTTTTCCAGATGAGCGGACGAGTGTGGCATTTCCCTGGTGGCTGCCCCGATACCGCTTATTCTGGACTACTTCTTTCACCTTAGAGCCCAGGGCCTAGCGCCCTCATCAGACAAGGTGCACCTGGCAGCCATATCAGCCTTCCATCTGCTGGTGCAGGGCCACACAATATTCTCCCATGCTATGACTGGCCGATTCCTTAAGGGGTTGGATTGCCTCTTCCCGTATGTTAGGCCTCCAATCCTGCAGTGGGACTTAAACCTGGTGTTGGCCTATCTGACGGGGCCCCCGTTTGAGCCACTAGCCACATGCTCCTGGTCACACCTCTTGTGGAAAGTGGCCTTCCTGGTTGCGATCAGGTCGGCTAGGTGGGTCTCGGAACTCAGGGCCCTGATCTCCAAGCCCCTGTACACGGTGTTTCATAAAGATAAGCTCCGCACACACCCTTCATTCCTCCCAAAGGTAGTCTCTGCCTATCACATGGGTCAGGATATTTTTCTGCCGGTCCTCTGCCCCAAGCCCCATGCGTCCAGCAAGGAGCGCCGCCCCCACACCCTGGATGTGAGACGGGCTCTGGCTTTTTACCTGGAGTGGACTAAGCAGCTCAGAAAGTCCTCGCAACTCTTCATCACCTCGGCCAAGCACATGAAAGGTCGGCCGATCTCCACTCAGGATCACCTCGTGCATCCATACCTGTTATGACCTGGCGGGAATCCCTCCACCACCAATTGTCAAGACGTACTCGACTAGGGCACAGGCCTCATCGGCTGCCTTTTTGGCCCATGTCCTCATTCTGGACATTTGCAGGGCTGCCACTTGTTCTTCAGTTCACACGTTCACCTCGCATTATGTGATTGTCTCTCAGGGCAGGGTGGACACTAGGTTTGGCAGGGCTGTGCTCCGTCCCGAGAATTTGTGAACTCCTACCCACGTCCAACAGATATAGCTTGGAATCACCTATTGTGGAATACACATGAGCAATCACTCGAAGAAGAAAAGACAGTTACCTTTTCCATAACTGGTGTTCTTCGAGGTGTGTTGCTCATGTCTATTCCACATCCCTCTCTCCTTTCCCTCTGTCTGAGTCGTCTGACAAGAAGGAACTGAGGGTGGGGGGAGCACGCAGCGCCCCTTATACCATGCCATTGAAGCGCCACTCTAGGGGTCGCTAGCGCGCTCCCGTATGGGTACTGCTAGGGGAAAAACTTCCGGCACCGGTGCACGTGGCGAGCACGCACACCTATTGTGGAATAGACATGAGCAACACATCTTGAAGAATACCAGTTATGGGAAAGGTAACTGTCTTTTCATCAAATTTATCTGAATATGCTAATAGAAAGAAAGGACAGCATTCCCCAAATAGCAAACTAACCATACACAAAAACGTAGCCCAAGTAGAGCTGCCTATAATCCAAAGAGCCAGAGACTCCTTTGGGTGCACTGGGGCCACTTCAATTAATGTGGAAGGCATTCATATACTTCCAGGTTGGTTTCAGTGCAGCATCACAAGACAGATACAAATCAAGGACCAGAATATTACTTATTAAATCCCACAGTCTCGCTCTGTGTCTTTTGATTATTCAGCCTTTTCCTATCAGACTTTTTCCAGCTTGTGGTCATTTTTATTTTCTAAGTGACCAATGTTTAGTAAATTTCTGATGTTTCATTCCGTTGAAGGTGGACTTATTTTTCCCCCATATATATGTTCATGATAGTCAGAAGAGCCTGAGAATCTCTGAGGGCAAGGTGCCTACTAAAATCAAATGCTTTCCTGCACTGAATCTTATCACCTTGAACAGGATCCCCAGGCTCACATGAAGGATTCATGTGTTGTCATGCTGAAGTAGGCAAAAATATTTGATTGGTTAATATGCCCAGATGATCAGACATGGTGAGCACCTAAGCTCCCATCTTAAGCCAGGGTTCAGAAATTCTACAGATCGCACACTTGACTGTAGTAAAAGGCAGGTCACTTCCATCATTTGTAGAGAAGGATTTTAATGCTCTGCACAAAAGGTACTTACCCTTGCTCTGCCAACCTTTTTAACCATTGTTCTACTATTGTTCTTTAAACATGAAACATGCAGCATTTCCAGGAGAAAGTGGAATTACTGGAACAAGAAGCGGCGAATGAGAGACAGCAGCTAGTGGAGACTCACATGGCCAGAGTGGAAGCCATGCTGAATGACCGTCGCCGCATTGCTCTGGAGAACTATATCACAGCTCTGCAAGCCGTCCCTCCCAGAGTAAGTAGAATACCACAGACTTAATCTGCTATGTAGAAATCACATCAGATATCCTAGAGAGAGGAAGACACCAAAGTACAATTCCCCTCTATAAAGGCACAGAATAACATTTTCTTTTCCCTCGTGAGAGATTCACTAAGGATGTTGCCCAAAATTTGCAAACCTGGGTTCCTAAAGTTATGCTCCTTAATCTGTATTTAGGCACCTGATACTAAGTTACTTGAGCTTCAGAAGTTAAAAGCACCCACAAATCCCAACAAAGTAATAGTTAAGTGCTACAGTGTGGTGTGCAAACAGTAAGACTTAAGATGCCCTTTCCATCTCAAAGTTTTGTGATTTTTGTGTGCTTAAATATTGGGATGCTGGGGGATAGAGCTCTTGTGTGAGGGTTGTTGGGCATTTGACTTCAGCTCCAGAACAGAATCTTAAATATAGTAGATGTGCTAAATATTATTGTTGTTAATTATGATATAAACACCAGTTTCAAGATGTGTATTGGATGGAATTTTTAATGAATCCATATTGTAATGACTAAATTTAGTCCAAAAATAATAGGTCTGTATTTCCCAGAGAAAAATGAGCCCACTCAGAGTTTGTGGAAAACAGTCAATCATTTTCTATTTTACTGACACTTATTAGATGGAAAAACCCTTAGGGCACTGACAAGATTTTAAGTCAACGTACAGATTCAGCAACATTGGAAAGTAATGCAAGTGATAAATTTGGAAATGCATCCAAAGCATTCGTTAATCTGCCAGAGCAGAAAAAAGACAGTCAAAGATACATGGCTACTGAAATTTTGAAACAAAAATTCCTATCACCACCACACATTCCTGTGGTTAAAAGTCTGAACAGTTCTCTGATGTGCTAGAATGTTGGTGATGATGACCAGGAGTTGCACTTATGTAAGAGGTTTAACCTCTCTTACTTGACAGAATAGACTGTGTCAGCGAACCTCCCCCTGATGTCACTTGAGTAGGATAGTTTCCTTTATGGAAAAAAATCTGCTTTGCGGGGAAAAATTCCCCTTTGGAAGGAAAACTGCTTGTCAGCTGGATTGTGTGAGAGACTGTCACTACTTAACCACAGTGGTAGGAAAGATTTAAAAGCTGGGCTTCCACGTTCCAAGATTGTGCACTGTACGACACAAGGCAAAAAACAAAAATTTCTACGAACAAGTCTTTCAGATAGATGAGTAATGTGCAACAGCATTGTAGCTATAACAATAAATATTTTTAAAATGAGGAAGACTGGGTTACAAGTGAAAACACAAATTCTCAAAATCACAGAATTTGAAGATGCTGGGGTTTGGGGTTTTTTGGTTGGTTGCTTTTGTTTTTAATTAACCAGTTAATATTTCATCATCGGCTTTAACTCAGCCCCTCTATTCCAAAATCCTGGTACGCTTGTTTATCCTGCAGATAAGGTTGTAGAACCCTATTACCTGGCACTTAAAGGAAACTCAGATCTTCCCAGTTACATATATAAATGGTGATAATGCAGTCTTTTGTAGGCTCCTACAACTTGAGCTCACCTTTTTACCCTGTATCAATTAAAAGGGGAATCTCAGGCCTCTCGTGTGAAGGCTTGTAGTGTATATCCTGTATATTTAGGGTGAATGTGGAAAAGCTTGATCCTGGTGTATGTTTTGGAGCATGGGATCTCTGATTAATTTTGACAGGATAGAAAGACATGCAATCTGTGGTGTGGTAGTGGATGGTACAGGGTCTTGTGCAACCGTATGTTAAGAGTAAGATGTAACAAGTTGTGGCCTCTGACTCGTACTATAAGGATAGTGAAGAGCCTGGTCTCCAGTCCTTAATTAGTGGGTAGGTTAGCAATTTTTAGATCAACACACAGTTTCCTTTCGGATAGTGTGGTCAGTAACTCATAGCTGAAAATTACATGGGGGTAGTGCTTGAGATAAATCTAATCATAGCTTTTCTACTGATTTACTGCATGGCCTTGGGCAGATCACTTAACACCACTGAGTTTAAGTTTTCCTCTCGGTAAAATGTGGATAGCATATCTGCCTTACAAGAGGATTATGAGGAATAAATAAACTTTTAATGTATTGGAGAGCTTCCAGTGAAAGGAGTACAAAGGAGTAAATATTTTAGTCTAGTTTTGGGGAGCAAAGTAACTGATGTGCAGATTTGGGGTTAGCTCCATGTCAAAAAGAGCTAAATCTTTTCCCACTTCAAAAATTGGGACTGACAACCTGTGTCATCCTTTGGACTGATGTGTTGAGTAATGTGGATTTACACATCACTCCATGGAAATGGGGATTTAATGGCATCTTAAATGACCCTGAACTAGTCACAGCAAAAATCCTACAGTACAAAAATTGATCTATTTAAAGAGAGTCGGCCCTGCAACACAAAGCTGTTGCCTCCTGGAGATGTTACCATACAGAGCCTCACCATGCTCAAATGGAGGCCATGGGGGGTGAACAGCAGCTCTGAGGTTTTTAATAGTTCACCTACCGGTATTGTTAATGATGCTATACTTGCCTCCACCCTTGTTTTCTCATTTTCATTACATTCTGTTGCCAGTATCAACTCAGATGTGCGGTTCACAACGTGCAGCAAACAGATTTTGAATGCAGTCGCAGGGCCTGTTTTGTTTTGTTGTTGGACAGTGGCTGAGAGCTGAGGGATAGTTAGTTTTGGGTGAACAGTCTATCAGATGAATTTGGGTATGTGACTGTTTTGATGATCTTCTGACTCATGAACAGCAATACCATCAAAATCCAAATATCAGTCCTCTCACACTCCTACCCCAAGGGAAAACTGGAATGGGGGAAAACTCAGCTAGAGCTGTGCATTCATCTCTGGACTCAACCTCATCTCTGTCCTTGGGAAACAGCTGGCTGGAATGACAATGAGACAGGATGTACTCCTGGGGGCTTTATCACTAGCAAACTGAAAGGAGTTTGGACCTGAGGGAATCAAACCTTCTTTGTTTTCTGCTAAACAATCCTTCCCGAGAGGGAATTCCCCTCCAATAACACTTTCCAATAATAAATCAAGCACTGTGCTATTTTGTTAATATACTCACTACAGGAATAAAGTGTAAACATTTCTAACAGCTTAATAAGTTAGTTTTCCAAGTGAGGTAGCCAGATTCTCTGAGAGAAGGTATGGGAGAGCATTTGTGTTTAAATTGGAAAACAAATGGCTGTGTTTCATTGCAGTTCCTCCGCAGAAGAATGTGCATCCCTGGTGCACAGGCTAAGGGGTGAGCTTTTTGTGAATGCTTACTGTTAAGATACTGGCAGCACAACACTGCCTTGAGAGAGAAGCAAGTTTGGATTTGTAATAAAGCTATTTTGAGCTTTTTCTTTGCAGGGTAATGTTCTTTAGGCCTGTGCCATGTCTTTCTCAGATGGATGAGAGGGTCACAAGCATTACATGTTGTCAATTTTGCTTTTATTTAATATCATAAATACACTTTCCGCTGCAAAAAGGCTTTCAAGAAGAAGATAATCTAGTGAGGAGGGACAGTGAACTTGGACTCAGCAGATCTGGGTTCAGCTCCTGGCTCTCCCCAGTCTTCCTAGTGAGCTTGGGAAAATCAATCTCACAGTGCCTCAGTCCCCCTTATGAAAAATGAGGATAATGCTATTCTCATACCTCACAGCAATGCCATTAATAATGGGGGGGTGCTGTGATACTACAGATAAACACCTAGCGAGGCGTTAGACATTCCCAGCACAAGGCTGAATAGGGAAAAGAGTGACAATACCAAGACCGGGGGGAGGGGAAAAGGTTAAAATTAAAACAAAAAACGGGAAGAAGGAAGTAGATTATAAAACAGGAGAGAACAGTTTTGGGTGCTGTCAGCCACGCACAGTACAGTTTTACGTGCACACATGCGTACACCCAGACACACAAGTTCCAGGCGATCGTCTTTTTTGGCCCGGGGCACCCTAGCTGGTTTTGGCATCTTGCACATTAGTGCTGAGGAACTGGAATTCATTTATGGTTTTATTTTGGGCAGGACAGATTGGTATAACTGCAATATTTTTGAAGTAATTGTACACCACAGTACAATCCCAGCTACATAGACGTTCTGCATGGTGACCCAGCATTCAGGAAAACAAAGTACAAAATGGAGTCACATAGCTCAAGGCCTATTTAAGAACAAAACTAAGCAGAAAATTGAGAAAGATAGTGCAGTTGAAAGCAACATCATGCAAGCTATCCAAAACCTCAGAGCTGATCCTCATCTCCAATTCTTTGTGCAGCCGAGCTGCTTCTGTACTTTGTTGCCTATGGAAATGGAATGCAGCTGTTCAGTCTCCAATGTCAAAATATTGCACTGGTTTGCACTGCTCAATGGTATTACTACAGAAAGGAGGATTAATGGCAGGTGGTGTTAATGTGTAACTACAGCTATAATCAGTAGTTTTGTTCTTCATTTTGCAAATTAAAAAAACTAGGGGAATACATAGTCATAATTCTCTCTGAGGAGGTTAGCTCAAATATTTGTTCACATTTTATTTTTCACGTATACATGGAGTTTAATTGGCTTCCCCTCCTTTTCTCACCCCCCCCCCGCCCCCCCATTTGATCATAGTTACCTTTGGCTTCCTATGTAAAAACTGTTTTTGCCCCTCAAGTTCACAATGGTATAACAAAAGAAATATAAGGAAAAAGTTCAGAGGCTCATTTTCTCACTGCCTCATACACTGTGTGCAGAGGGTTTAAAATGCTACCGTCCTGATTTGGAAACGCTAGGCACAAGCGTAAATCACAGCCCATGGGATAAGGCCCTGAATGTCTATCTGAATTTCGGCTGCCATGGTTTTTTTTTTTTTTTTTTTTTGTTCAGTTGCTTTAAGAAGACTATAGTTTGTGCTTTTAGGGCAACACGGCTCACTTGCAGAAGGTGGTAGTACCCTCTGCACAATGGGGTAGAGTTTTGGCCATCACGGTGGGAGAGAAGGGCATGTGAAGAGGCCTCTTAAGGGGCCTCTGCTCCCTGAGCACTGCAGGTCTTTCCTGAACCCAATTAGACTGCTGTGGGGAGGTGCAATTGGGGGGTCGACTAAAGGGGGAGGGTCTTTTGTATCTGCAGTTGCACTGATCAAATGATCAAAATACCTGGAGTTGGGAAAGAGGGGCAGCAGCCACTATTCCAGCCCATAGACTCGCTCACCTAAACCCACAGCTGTGGAGTTTTTTTTTGCACAAAGCCCGATTATGGGATTTGTGCCAGGAGGAGTGGGTTTCAGCTTTTCTTTCAAACTGGGTCAAACTTTGAGAAATCATCATTTTCAGCATTTTTCCAGCTGCTGTTGGAAATGCTTTTGTGTGGATAAAAACAGACTCCCTTGCTTCCTAGATGGTTTGCTTGATCACGTAGTGTAGTCATAATCCTCGGTTTGCCAGCAAGAGAAGATGGGTTTTCTAGGAGTAAACTACTGATGAAACAAAATGGAGGCAAACCTAGCCATGTGGTAGGTTTTACATAACTTTGCAAGGTCCCATTTTATCTGAAACCCAGTTTTCAGAGGGAAGTTTTTCTAATAAATGTTTCTGGCTTTGCTGCATCTCAATATCAAGTAAGAGCAAAATTTGCAGGTGTTTTTAATTTTGTAAAACCTAGTGCGTTGTAGTTTTGCTTTTCAAAACTTTAATTGGTCCAAATCTTGGTCCCATTTTATCCTTCTCTCCGAAAGTCAAGGGAGGTGTAAAGCTGGGAAGATTGGATATAAATTGTGGCATTTTGCCTATGTGTAGGTTAAATAACAATTTTTATTTTTTTTTGGAAACTAGCAAAAGTTGCAGATGGAGACCTCATTAAAACCATATGAAAGGAAACTGAATCCAGGTTTTAATAATGTTTGAAATGTTATTTCAGTGTGAAAGTCTCTTTAAATATTTGTAGCTCACCCTTCAGTGGAGTCTTTCTTGAATGTTCCCATGATAATCCGCTTTTTCTGCACCAGACCAGACCCATTAACTTTACAGTCATTTGATAAAATCCAGCAAGTTAATCATCCTTATAGGCTAATAAAAAAAAGTAATTGTTGGGCATGCCTCTTATTTTCAAGTGAGAGAAAAGTTTTTGATCAAAATGATGAGGCTGCTCAGAATTTTGCATGGAAGTTTCCTAGAAGCTGTTTTTCAAATACACAAAATTGCTTTAATTGGGTTTTTGTTGTTGCTGTTTTTTCAGTGGTCAGTATTCTGTCTGTATCAATCTAGACTAAATTTGATAAACTTCCATTTTCCATAAACGCAGTGAAATTGTTGTTTCAAAACACATTATACACGAGTCGCTGAGATTGAAATGGTGGTTCAATAGCATAGGAAGATAATAGGTTTAAGGGTTGTATAATATTTCTCACCTGCTTGCAATTGTTGTATCAGAGCTCAAATTTCTGATAATGTCTGGTTTCTGGGTCAGGAAAGAGACCAGTGGGACACTTTTCATTGTAATTGCCTCTTGAAAAGAAAATATAAGAGTTTTCATGTGCTAACTTGTTGGGTATAAATAAAGCCAGACTTCCACCAGTTAATCATTTCCACAGTCTCCAGTATAGAAGAATCCTTTGGGTATTAAAGCTGAAAACTGGAATAAATGAGAAAATAAAGGGTGGGGGGGACTAAACCTCAGGATATAAATTAATAGAATTCCCTTTATAGACCAATGGCAAGGAACTGTCAACATTGAATAAAATCAAACTAAGGCCTTCTTGGTATGGCAAAGCTTAGTAGAAAATGGAGATAAAAAACTTTTTATATTCAGGGTGTTATAGGAATATCTGTTAGGCTACACTTCTGTTGGGCTACACTTTGCAGCCTTCTGTTTGCTTCATGAAAGTATTTCATAAATGAATGCCTATAACCGTGAATTCACTTTTATGGGGGTGAGTGTTTTCTCATAATACCTTACATTTATAAAGCTGTTTCATCAAGAATGGTCTCAAAATGCTTTTTTGACCTTGGATGTAAGGATCACTTCTCCCACCATTGAAATACAGCCATTTCTGGAGTGAAAATTCAGCAGCTATTGTGCATCAGGAAGATATCAAGAAAAACTTGAAAAAGTAAAATTACAGGAGAGATTTAGACAGACAGATTCTAATTACCTGAGTTTGGAATTTATCCAGAGTTAACACTTCACTCGTGGAAGTGGAAAAAGTTGGCTATGAATATTCATGGATTGTTTATGGTCATGAAACCTTTATTTTGCCTCTCATCCAAATGATGGCACTGGCAGTAGCACAATTCCCACAACTCCAACTTAAGGCATAGATTCCGTACTACTATAACTAAGAGGAACAGATGCCATCTGCCAAGTTATCATCAGAGTTTCCTGCTTCATCTGGACTTTCATTGTGTCTCTCAATTTCCAAACTGTTACGGAAATTTTAAGACTGCGTATTAAGCACACTCCAGTCAGGAAATTACACCGTCAAGGTCATATTTGCAACTTTAACTCTGTCCTTTGTATACATTTTCACAGTATGTAACAAGACGGTTTCCCAAATAATAGAGTATAGACACAAATGCCATATCTTGTAATAACGTGTATGCAGGATGAGCTGAATGGAAGACATTCACAAACCAACTACGAAAACTACAGATAACCATCATTACACAGCATGCTCCACACGAAGTCTGCAATAATTGACTAACAGTTAAAATTGACTGGCTTGTGGTAAATTTGCAGCTATATTACATTGTAGTTAACAGTCTCAGAATCTGAATTGGACCCAGAAAGACACTGTGGCTGAGTTGATGGAAAAATACATAGTATTTGGGTGCTAACAGAATGAGTTTTAAAAAAAGAACTTATTTTAGAACTTATCAGAGAGAAAACTTGTCTGTAAAAGTATATGTTAGGCCATTCTGGCAATTAATTTAAGTATAAAAGATTATAAATATGATTGTAGAAAATAATTGCAGTATATACCGATATTTATATTATTGGAGAAATAATATGTGATCATGTAATTAGGCCGTACCATACGGAATACACAGAAGGGGACTACATTTTATTTGTTTTTTAAAAGGCAGGTGAATCTGCCGAAAGGTTAGAAATATTAAATTAAATTCCATAGAAGATGAGTTACTGGGTAGGATGCAGGTGAAGTAATGAAGAGTGCTTGATGAGCACAAGTTCATACCACTCCACAATTTATTACATAGATAACCTCCGTCTGTTTGTGTCTACACACATATGCACACCGTTCTTCTTAATATATAGATAATGTGAGCATGCCCTTGCTCTTAAGAAATTTAATCTCCGTGCCAACCAATCAGGATTTTCCAGTGTTCTGAAATCAGCATTACACAATATTCTTAATGAAATAAGATGTGTTCAAAATATTGAGGAATTAAGGATGCTGCTGCTTAGGAGGTAATTTAATTTCTTGTTACTGGATTAATAAGAGTAGCCGAAAGGCCTAGTCAAGATAAATATAAGTGTGTGGATGAGGAAAGTCAATTTGCAAAATACAGTTTGCTTTCTGATAAAATTAAGTGAGATAATTAAAAAATAAGATTTTTGTCAATTATTCTCACTGGATTGTAATGAAAATTATTCTATAGGACACAGACAGCCCCTGCTAACTGCCTTATATAGTTTATTATCTGTTTGGCATACAGTCCTCCAGCTTTTTATTATTATTATTATTAATAGTAGTATAGCTACAAATGTATAAAAAGAAAAAAAAATTCTTAAAAATAGGGAGCAGATAAGTACCATAGCCAGTAATTTTTCAATAATTATCAACCCTTCGGATTAAATATTAAATATAAGACACACAGGGCTGGCTCAGTGGTCTAGCAGCAGTGCATTCTTACCCCAAGGGGATCAGAGTTCAGACCTTAAGATTTAAATGATCAGATAATAGCAATGTTTTCATTTATGCTTTACTCTGAAGGTCCCTTCCCCGCCAGCTGTAGTAATCCATGCCCTAAAATTACAATAATCCATCCAGCTATAGGAACTGATCCTGCATCTCTTCAAAGTGGGTAATTCTCAGTGAATAGAATGGGAGTTCTGCATGTGATAGGATTGCAAGGATTTGGCCCATGCTGCAGACTGTTTTTGTGGGGTGGACACAAGATCACTTTAATTCCTTCTTGAAACTCAACTCTGCCAGGATGCCTACAAGACGCTATCTGCTGAGAACAGCTAGGCAGGAAGTGAGCCATAACTAATGTTCATTTTCTAAGGCATGGTCCTTTCCCTCTCATCTCATTCTCTACCTCCTCAGCATCCCCTTGTTTGCTGCATCCACCTAGATTATAAACTCTTTGGGGTAGGTGCTGTCTTTTACTATGTCTTAGCCCAGTTCCTAGCACGATGAGTTCCTGATCTCAGCCGGGGCCTCTAGTTACTATCGTAATACAAATAACATTGAACTGATCTTTAGAGTAGTTAGATAATCAAGGTACAAGTACCACCATTTCATTATTCTATATGCATATCTCCAGCACCAGCAGTTACCAATTTATTATATCTTTTTCCATTCTCATCCTTGAAAAGTAATTTTACTTTTCCATGACAGAAATTGTGTATATAAAACATCGAGGTTATTTGTGGTCCCAGCCACACCCGAACAGGCAAAGCTGCTGTGCTTTCATTGCTCCTTACTAAATTTGACAGCTTTGTCTGGAGTTAAGTTTCTTAAATTTCTGGCATCAGACTGGGGAGGGGAGGGGAGGGGAGTACTGACCTCTTCCAGACAAGGCATGAGTATGATTATTCTTTCTTGGGCAACTGAAGACTCTGGAAAAGCAGAACCAATAGACAATATGCCATTTGTTTTGTTGAGCCCAAAGTAGAAATGACCTCACATATCTCCATTTAGCCATGGAAGCTTGTAGATTATTTGCTCAGTTATGCACAGGGAGTTAGTGGCAGTTCGCCTGACTCAGTCCCTTGTAATAACTACTGGACATCAGGCAAGGCTGAATGGTTTATTACATATTGTAAATAAGATGGCCACCTGCCATGTGCCCAGGGTGCTTCTGTATTGCCCTACCCTTTGTTCTCCCTCTTCCAGTCCCTTTTACAGAGATTCCACACCCTTGCTCATCCAGCCACCGCCCTGATTGGGACCTGGGTTTATTCGGACAATAACTCAAAAGTAAAACTCAAAGTTCCAAAAATCTGTCCCCAAAGCATGGCTCTTACCTCAGAGCTGTGGGGAGTGAAAGGGTTCCTTCGTAAAGTTCTTTCTTTTGAATTATTAGGGGTGACCCACCTTGTGGTTCAGCTTACAACTCCTGCTCAGAGCTAACTCCCATGTAGACTTCCTAGAGTCAGTTCCCCTAAACAGCTGCTTCTCCACTCTTGTAGGGAACCATCTGCTTGAGACTCCCTCCCCACATCAGGTGTCTCTGTTAAGCTCATGTAACAAGTCTAATCCTGCCTTCAAATCTCCTGCAGGCAGCTCCCTCAATCCATCTTGCCTCCTTTGCTCTCTCACACATACCTATGGGGATGAATGTTGTGGCAGCAGTCAAGAAATCCTGCAAATACATGCAATCCAACTCTTCCAGTGATGACTCCATTCACAAGCTCCTAGCTATTAGCAAATGAACTTTCTGAATCAGTGAGAGACAATAGAATGTTTCACAGCATCAAAAACTCTCCTTAGCTTTAAATCACACTTCTTCAGAGTCCTGATTTCCTAACTTTCATTGTGCTGTTTGATAAATAAGTAGACCATTCATTACTGTCCAGGTCTTACCTTGGGTCAGTATAGTTAAAAACAAACCTCCAGACTTGTTTGAGCACATGCAGAATATCTAGTGCTTTTTTTTTTCCCCTCCGTTGGAAAGAAGGTGTCACTATTGTACAAAAACCTGTACATTTAATAGTTTATTTGATGTCTTGTGCTTTTAATTAAGTTTCATGTGCAAACATCCAAGAGTCGCTTCTTGGCAAATGGTGCTCTAGTTTCTCATGATTTATCTGCTGTATCTTCCTGTTAGTAGTAAGTTTTGGGCTTTTCTCAATTTTTTCAATAATTACACTTAAAGTATGTTGCCATGTTATGCAGATGGGGCTAGCAGAATAAGTGGTCCCTAAGAGGGATTTATTATTGCTATAGCAATAAGACCTCTCTTAGTATAGTTGTCCCAGATAATGTAAATCTTCCTGGATCTGACCATCACAGTAGACATAAACATGTTGAGGGAAAACAAGAAATGTGTCCCATGGCATTAAACATGAAACTTAAATGGAGAGTCTCTTCAAGAAATAGAAATTAATCTGTTTGTCTTCTCTACCCTAACCTATTTATATATATATATTCTTGAGGCAAAGAGGACTGAAATGTCAACAAAGATAATCTCTCTTCCTTTCTTTGAAGTTCCACCGTTGTTTTAAGTCCCCCTGTGCTTCCTTCTTCTCTAGGCTCTGTTTCTGTAATCCTTTGACAGTTATTGTTTCAGTTCACGTTGTCCTTACTGCAGCACTCATAAGGTTATTTACTTTTAGGGACTTTGTCCGTAGCAGGAGTCTGCTGGCAGTTTCATTCCAAGACTCTGTACCACTAATGAATTTCAGTCCTAAAGCCAATAAAGCTTTTTATTTGACTTTGAAACAATGTTGCATTTTTTTATCTCTAGGCTGGAAATTTCCTTAGAAGAGATTTTCTTTTTCTTTTTTCTTTTCTTTTCTTTTCTTTTCTTTTCTTTTCTTTTCTTTTCTTTTCTTTTCTTTTCTTTTCTTTTTTAAAGATTTTTGAAAACTAAAGAGATCCTTAACTCTTTCAACACTATACATCAGTGTACACATCCTGAGTAAATTTCAGCAGGCTTTATCCCTATAAATGAGCACCTATACCAGTCTTCTTCACACCTTCTGAACCCATTCTCAATTCACTCCCACCCTACTCCTCCAGGGTGGAGATGGGAAAATGGGGACCTGGAGGTGGGGAAGGGAAAGTGGGGACCCAGGAGGGGAGGGATCTGGGTTCTGAGGGGGGAGAGGATAGAGCTGAGGGAACAGAGCCCCTGGCATGGGAGGACATTGGGGGGAAAGGGGAAAGGGAGTGAATACAGAAACCCTGGCATGAGGGAAAGGGGAAAATGGGGAGCATCAGGGGTGGGGTAGGGAATGGGAGGTCACACAGAGCCTCTCCCTTGGGGAGGGTCAGTGGTATGGGCACAAATCCCCTTTACATGAGGGACAGAGAGGGAAGAGTTGCATAGGGTCCCTGAAATGGAGGGAGGTGGGAGGGTAGCACACAGGGAGCTAGTGAGAGGGAAGTGAAGGACTGCAGAGGAGTCCCTGGCAGGTGCAGTGTGTTCTGCCTAGACAAGCTGTGGAAATGTATGAACTCCTAGTTTCAGGTAGGCCTGGATTAGCATCTTAACTAGGCAGTTCCTGTCGTGCCGTACAGGTTGATTACTTATTGCTGACACCAAGAGTAAAACAGTTACTGGGTACATCTACACTGCAGTTAGACACCCACAGCTGGCCTGTGCCGGCTGACTCAGGCTCAGGTTTCAGGACTGTTGAATTGCAGGGTAGATTTACAGGCTGGAGGCCGGGCTCTTTGACCCTGCGAAGTGGGAGGGTCCCAGAGCTCAGGCTGCAGCCTATACTGCAGTTAAACAGCCCTGCAGCCCAAACCCCATAAGCCTAAGTCAGCTGACACTGGCCTGCTGCGGTTTTTAATTGCAGTGTCGACGTACCCCCTGAGAGAAATGTAACCGATGGAATTTAAATCGGGCCAAGCTGGACACTCCCAACACTCTCTAGCGGTCGTATCGATCTGCGGCCATTGCCCAGCTGCATAACCTGCAATATACTGATCAAGTGATTGGATGTTCTTCCCAGTAGTTGCACCTTCTTCAGTGGGCAGGTGTTGCAAGCAGTGACTGTTTTAGTGCTTTGTCTCAGGAGCAGTCTAGATCTAAGGTATCCCAATGCTCAGATATGCAGAAAAGTATGTTGAATTCAGAATTTTCTCCTGCTTTTCTTCCATAGCCTCGCCATGTGTTCAATATGCTGAAGAAGTACGTGCGTGCAGAGCAGAAAGACAGACAGCATACCCTCAAACACTTTGAACATGTCCGCATGGTGGATCCAAAGAAAGCTGCCCAAATCAGATCTCAGGTAATAATCAGTAAATAGGACAAGCAGCGTTTTGAACTATTGCAAATCTACTATCAGCAATTTAAATTAAGTTCTGTCTCCTGAATATACGCTGTAAACTGTGATACTGTCTGCTAAATATTTGACTCCCTCTTTTTTTACAATTTTAAATACAATAGGGTCTTAAACAATCTGACCAGGATTTCTATAGTCATTTGTAAGGTTACTTCGTGGTGCCCATAACTATAAATCGTGCATTTTGCTTGTGTCTAACACACTTTTCAGCTGAGATCACTGTATTTCATGGCACATCAACTGCTGAATGTTTGTGCAACCCTTGATATATTTGTTTTGGAACAGTTTTCATATTTTTATTGCAAATTACATAGAACAAAAAAGAAGTCAACAGAGATGTAGTTGACTTTCAAGATGCCAATTAAACTTGTAGACACAGTGGCTGAATTTGAAAATATGTGCTGTAATCTGTAGAATCTGCTTTTTCTTTACCGATACCATGTAATTGGAAACTTTGCCCCAGCTGTGATTCTTGAACTGATAAGGCATTGCTAGCAGCCAAATTAAAGACATGTAATTCCATTAATGTTAATGTCATGGTTTACACAGTAGACACCCCTTAGTTTTGAACTCCTATGCCAAGTTCGAAAGTTGAGATTTTATTGTTTTAAAATCACTGGAATCTGAAATGTTCACCTCTAACTAGCCCCTGAAAGAACCTTAAAAATCATCATCCTTTTTTTTTAACCTTTAATATGACCATTTATTTTAAAATTTGGATTACTTTAAAACTGAGGCTGTGTGCAGCTGAAATTGGCAGTATACAGGGAAGTTTGGCAGTTGCTGGACAAGGAAGAATGGGAATTGGCAAATAAGAAATTCGAACAAGGAATGCAGATGTATTTCTGAATGTACTTGCACTGGTCCCTGTGTTCTCTCAGCACAGCAGAACTGCAATAAGAGCAAATGTGAGTGCTGAGATCTTGGTACTGAGGGATGTTTCCTCCTCTATATTTTATTGACTACTAGAGCTGGTCAGAAAATTGTGGGGGGGAAAGGTCTGCAGAAAAGTAACTTTTTGGTGAAAAATTAAAAACCAAAATATTCCAGTTATGAAAAGCTACCACAGTGCCTCATAGCAGTTGTAGTTTGGGTGCCTTATGTTCTCACTCTCTTGTATAGGGTGGGCTTCCTGGTCAAATTACATCATCCATAATGCACCATGGTCTAGCCTCTTGGTGGTGGGAGATGGTGCTTCATGGGACTCCAGTGGCATGGTGCATCATGGGAGAGGAAGTCCAGCTGGGAAGCCCAGCTCATAGAAACTGAGGCCATGAGGTAACACAACAGAACTACAGCTACCACAGTTGCATTTCTGAATTACATAATTTTGACTTTTAGATGAAATCATTTCGGTTTTTGGAACATTCCGTTTTCATTAAAAAAATCTAAATTTTACACAGAAAGCAAACACTTTCTGTGAAAATGTTTGTTTAGTCAAAAACCCAATTTTCCATCAAAAAGCAGGTTGAACCAAAAAATTTTGACCACCTTCATTGATACCCTCGTCTCATTCAGTCCTTGTTAACATGTTTGGTATGGACAAGAATGCTGGGAGAAGATGTAAGCTCAGATGCAGGAACACAAGGAGGGGCCAGGCAGCAGAACCATTGCCAGAAAGACTGTTTCTGTGTCAGCTGCTGGAGAGAGCTGAAATGTGCAATAGATTTCATGACTGGAGACTTGCAGAATCCAGGAGGCATGCCTCAGTGTGTTTATACCTTTTCCTTTGAAAACTGTCTTGCGTTGTAATATATAAATCTGCAGTGATGACTGTAGGTAAAATGCTAATGATTTCCCATCAAAATGGATCTTCTATTTCGGTAGGTTATGACACACCTACGTGTGATATATGAGCGCATGAACCAGTCTCTTTCCCTTCTCTACAACGTACCAGCGGTTGCTGAGGAGATTCAGGATGAAGTGGGTAAGTTAACTGTTTATTTTTTGAACAAGAATCATAACGATCTAGAAATGAATTGGGTCTTAATGTTCAAATAGAAAAAGAGTTAAAATACAGTGCTTCCTTTTGTCTATAGTGAAAATAGCTAGCAAATAAGAGGACAAACCTGTCAATGTTTTAAAACTATAAATGGGGACATTTCGGGGGATGTAAATTATGGACGTATCTTTTATCTTGATGTACTCGGGACTAGGATGAGCTTTCTAGAGGGAAAAAGATTATTCATATTTTGCTTGCATGATGGCCTTTCCCTCCTACATTGTTTTTTTGAAGTGGCTATCTTTTAATATAGGACTTTAATTCTCACAGAATATATGCAACAATGTCTTCACAATTTTTGTCTGAGTATCTTAAATTATACTTGGCACCCACACACTGTAAAGAAATCAGAGACAGCTGTTGACTCTTGTCACCACTAGATTTGGGAGGATACCTGATGGAGATCAAATCATATTTCTTCCTTTCGGATATTTAATTCAATGTGATAAATCTAATTTGGGTGTCTTGGGAAGACCCCAAGCAAAATATTAACTTGCCAGGACTTAAGCATCTTTTCTTTGACTGATCATTATAATGCTTTCAAGCTGGCATATTTCCAGTTAAATTTCAGCAATTCCATGTCACTCGTTGATATGACATGGGAAATTTGAGAATGGCAATGAGTCATACTACTGTAGAGTAGATGAAAGTTAAATGGCCTAGAGGAACCATGCATCTAAGTCAGTGTTTCTCAAACTGGGACCGTCACTTTTGTAGGGAAAGCTCCTGGCAGGCCAGGCCGGTTTGTTTACCTGTCCCGTCCACAGGTCCGGCCGATCGCGGCTCCCACTGGCCACGGTTTGCTGCTCCAGGCCAATGGGAGCTGCTGGAAGCGGCAGCCAGTACGTCCCTTGGCCTGCGCCGCTTCCCACCGCCCCCATTGGCCTGGAGCAGGGAACTGCGGCCACTGGGAGCCGCGCTTGGCGGAACCTGTGGACGGAGCAGGTAAACAAACCGGCCTGGCCCGCCAGGGGCTTTCCCTGCACAAGCGGCAGCCCCAGTTTGAGAAACACTGATCTAAGTCCTCCATGAGGGTTTTCATTGTGCTAGTTTAAAACTGCTGATTCTTCTTAGAGTGATGGTACCTATTGTATTTCACTGTGGGTTACGCATGTGCCTGGAGTCGGAGCATTTGAAAGTGTCCCTTGGTCCGCCCATCCTGGTTCCCCGCGTGCTTCCGTCTGAGGCAATAAAGGGCGGGGTAGACCAACCGCATCTTCAGTTCCTTCTCACCGCCACATGGTCCAGATCAGAACCTTCAGTGTCCTAGTCTCTGACACAGTTATAATAATTATAATTATACAGTTTTCAGATTTAGTCATAATTTTAATAGTTTAGAATAGGGTGGAGCTCAGGGGTCTCCCCCCGCCCGAGTACCCCATTCGGGTACTGGACTATGCCCAGAATTCCGGGCTTCAAACCGTGTCTCCTGGCCGTGATCCTTGTCGGTCAGTGACGGCCACCAACACTGCCTCTACTGCCTGAGAGAAGTTCACATTGCGACTAGGCGCAGTATTTATTAATCTTTTCCCAGCCGCACCCAAGAAGAATGAGCACTTGGTTTCCAGAAGTATCTCATGGAGGTGGCCATGAGACCTCAATTGCACCCAGGCCCTGGAACCCCCCTATACATCAGCCTGAATTAGAGAGGAGCGTGCCTCCTACTGCTCTTAAATCCGAGCCATTCGCACAGACCCCATGTCATGGTCTAGTCGGGAAGGTAGGAAGCGCACCCATAAGCCTGGGACTAAGTCTTCCTCCAAGTCCACCTCAAAAAAATTGGACATTCCTTCCACCAACATGGCCCAAGGGTATGTAATATGTTCTAAGTCTCACAGAAGAAGATTCTTAAACAGTGGTATCCACTGGTTCCAAGCTAGCAGTGCGTCAGTGCTGCTGTCTCCAGCCCTCATAACACCCGAGACCCTCCGGCACCAGCAAAGATTTCATTGAGATCCAGATCCATGGCTGTTCCTCAAGATATCTTTGCTCTTTCTTCCCTCATCTCTGGACAAAACTGTCATCATCGATGTGTCCGTGCGAGGCTGGGGAGCCCATATGGACAACCACATGACACAAAGGGACACGGTCACCTGGAGAATCCAGGATGCAGATCAATGTTCTGGAACTTCAAGCAATAAGGAAGGCATGCAAGTTCTATCTTCCACTCATTTTCTCCCTCATGTCCTGATCATGTCAGACAACACCACTACCATTTTCTGCATCAACAAACGGGGGGCGGAGGTTTGAAATCCACAGCCCTGTATGTGGAAGTGGTCAATCTCTGGAACTGGTGCATCAGCACTCAGATCACCCTATCCCCAGCCTACTTTCCGGGGATGCAGATTGTGCTCGCGGACTCACTCAGCAGGCACTTTGCAATTGACGAGTGGGAATTTCACGATGGAGTACTACACAACATCTTCACGCAGAGGGGAACTCCAACCAGAGACATATTTGCTTCTCAGGCCAACAACAGTTACCACTCTCAGGGCAATGCTTTCCTGGTCAGACCAGCACAACTGTCTTCCCCCCACTATTGCTCATATCTCAGGTGCTACCTAAATCTGTTGAGACACGGTGACAGTCATCATGATCGCCCCGTTTTGGCCGAGACAGTTCTAGTTCCCCAACCTGCTGTAGATATCATCCCATCCACCAATTATCATCCCGAATTTCACAAACCTTCTGACCCCGTGCAGCAGCAGGATCAAGCACCCCAATTCATGACCGCTCCACTTCAGAGTGTGGTATTTGGACAGGCATCAACCCTAGAACGGGCTTGTTCCTCGCAGGACATTCTCTCTAACAGCAGGAAAGAATCCACGAGGCAATGTTACTGGGCTAGTAACATGCTTTTCCTCTTGGGTACAATAAAAAGCTATTAGACCAGAAGCTGAAGATATTTCCCTTATCTTGGACTACATTCTAACTTTGAAGCCTTTGGGTCTTGCTCTCAGCTCCTTGCAGGTCCACCTTGCGGCTATTAGCACGTTCCATTCTCCTGCGGAGGGTTACTCCGTTTTTTCACACTCGCTAACTGCTAGATTTTTGGAAAGGTCTCCTAAGAGTCTTCCCTCCTCTCCAAAACATTACACCTTAATGGGATCTGAATCTGGTACTCTCGGTATTGACAAAATCCCCTTTGAGCCGCTGGCAACCTGCTCCATGTCCCTCCTTTCCAGGAAGGTTGCCTTTCTTGTAGCCATCACTTCAGCTAGAAGGGTTGGTGAACTCGGAACAGACCCACCATTTTTAGTGTTTCACAAGGATAAGGTTTCCTTATGCAGACACCCAACATTTTTACCGAAGGTGGTCTTGCAGTTTCATCTTAACCAATCCATTCACTTACCTGTTTTCTTTCCGAAACCGCACTCATCTGCAGAAGAATGTAGACTCCATTTCCTTGATCGATGAGCCTTGGCCTTTTATCTGCAGAGAATAAGGACAATTGGGAAGTCCCCAAGACCCATTTGTTGCAGTAGCAACCATCAGATTCTCTCAGGGAACATGCCATCTCGACCCAGAGATCACCCACAGTGAAATACTACAGTGACCATCACTCAAAGAAGAGGTTACTCACCTGTAACTGGAGGTTCTTTGAGATGTGTGGTCCCTACCTGTATTCTACTACCCGCCCTCCTGCCCCTTTGCTTCAGATCTGTCAGATTCACAGGGATAAGGAACTGGAGACATAATTGGTCCATCAACCTACTTTATCACTTTGGACAGAAGCACAAGGCGAGTCAGGGTGCATGCATGGACCAACAGAAACTACTTGCAAATTCTTCTACTCCAGGTGTAATTCATGGTGAAATACAGATAGGGACCGCATATCTTGAAGGCCCTCCAGTTACAGAGAAGTTGAAGTCTGTTGAGCTTATTCCTGATACTAACGAACTCAGAATCCCTCTGATTCTGAGTACAGTTCAGCTTAAGACCTATACTGTGTCAAGTCTGTAATGGGAAGTGATTTGTAATTCTTTGTAATTTTCCTAAACCCATGTAAAAAGAATTCTAGGGTATGTAGAGAAGTAAAATATTAATAAAACTGCATGTTGTATCACTGTAACAGTTCCAAGGCCAGAAATTCTGAAGTTCCCATTAAAAAGACAAAGATTTCATGAAATATCTTTTGTAAGAAAGAATTGGCTTAGAAAATCTGAGTTGATGAAAAAGCTTGATAATATCCAGATCTGAGCTTATTCATACTCACAGTCTATTTGAATAATGAATTGCCAGCAATAGCGCTTTTGAAAATAATTCTTTTCTGCAGCTGGAGAATTGGCTTGGGTGCGATGTTCCCTCTAATTTTTCCCATCCATGTGTGGAATGAATTTTGTTATGTGCACCATATGCAGGTGATGGGTGGCGGGGGTGGGGTTCAGAGTGTGAGAGAAGGCTCAGGGCTGGAGCAGCGTGGTTGGGGCGTGGGGTGGTGAGGGCTCGGCTGCGGATGCGACTGGGGATGAAGGGTTCAGGATGTGGGAGGGGGCTCAGGCCTGGGGCAGAGGGTTGGGGTGCAGGGGGGTGAGGGCTTTGGCTGGGGCTGTGAGCTCTGGGGTGGGGCTGAGGATGAGGGGTACGGGGTGGTGGGGTGGGGTCAGGGATGAGGGGTTTGGGATGCAGGCTGCCCTGGGACCGCAGCAGGGAGAGAGGACTCCCCCCAGCCCTCTCTCCCTGCCACAGCAGCTCTGGGGTTGGTGCCTAGGGAGAGGTGCCTCTACCTGGCCGCAAGAGCTCTGGGTGCTGGGGGAGTGCAGCTCTCCCTGGCCACAGCAGGTCCGGAGCTGTGGCTGCGGGAGAGATGCCTCTCCCCGCCGTAGCCCTTGATAGGCTGCTGTGTGGCTGTGCAGCCACGCAGCTTAGAGGGAACTTAGCTTGATTTTTTTTTTTTTAATTTTAGTTCTCTGCATGATTATTTGCTTACTATTTCCAGAGTTACAGCTTACTGCAGAGCTCCTCATGAACCATTTGTGCCTTGAGGAATTAGCACCCCATCTTTTTTATTAAGAGACCTAGCCCTGTTGATCATAGTTTTTCAATAAATTAAGAAACAAATGCAAGCCTTCCTCAGCCCTTAAGCCTCCTGACTGCATGCCCAGTAGAGAAGGTTTATCAGTGGAAACCAGGTGTCCTTTTTTCATAAACACACGAGAATATGTATGTAGCAATAAGATTCAGCAGGGAGCTCTGCCCTTAACCTGGAAATCCCTTAAGATTCTTGTACTGAGCCAAGAATTCTAGCATAGTTCTATTGGGAATCCTGTATTGTGCCTGGGATACTGGCAGATGCACAGAGAATCTTCTGTTTAACAGTATGTATAGAGCCCTGCAAATCTGTGGATCAAATGCGGATATAAATTTTTGTATCCACACAGGGCTCTAAGTATGTAGACCCTTGCAGAGACTCTTGCATTGAGATAGAGAATCCAACAGTTTCACAGTGTATCCTCTGTTTAAACCAGAATTCCTGAAATGGATTGTGGGAAATCAGGAGATTTTGAAGATGTTAATGTTGAAAAACATGGGACTGGAAGGTGATTTTAGGTCCCTGAGAGAGAGAGAAATACAGGAATCTTTCTTGTCCCACCCCTTTGTCGTGTGTGCACTGCTTTGACTGCATTGGTTGACTTCACTGGAAGAGAATTATACGGTTGAGGGATCCAAAATAACAAATCCAGTTCTCAAGCAAAAGCAACCCAGCGTTCTGCACGTGGCAATTTGTCATTAATACATGCAGTGAAGAAGGTGGCAGGAACTTAGTTATGGTACAGTTCATATCAATTGCCGTCACTGCCTGCGGTGGTTTCTGACTAGTTGGTAAGCATAGCTGGTTTTTAAAAAATTAAAATAAAAAAATCGTTGCACGTATAGATATGTAAAAGGACCTTTGCAATAAAGAAAGAAAGCAGCTTTTGCATCCTTTTGCTTCTTAATACTTTTGTTGAATATTTGTATATCATAGTAATAGGTGCCTTATATACTTATTCTTGTTAGCTAGCTAGACTCGTGCTATAAAAGTCAGTCTCAACAATAATAGCAAGAGCATTGCAGGTATTGATGCTGGCTGAATACTTGCCCTTGGTGTTAGGAAAATCAGTGTCAGTCTCAGAAACACAATACTAGTGAGGACTAGAATCCAACTGTGTGTGTCTTGTGACAACGTTGGGAGACATATAGACAAGTTATTTGCCCAGGAAAATATGTCTGCCTCCCTGGATGCTATGATCTCTCAAAGTATAATGAGACAACACGTGCTACAGTTCATACCAGGTCGCAGTCTGTGACTGACACAGCCCACAGCATTGAGCAGTGCTGTTCAGAGATGGAAATACGTTCCTTGGATGTATGAGTGGCCTTGAGTGTCTGATGAGAACAGTAATATTACACCCACAACACACAGGAGAATAAACTATCTGATTAGCTTAGAATTTGTATTCTCCTGGTCTGATAAATTTCATGTATATGCAGTTTGTATAAGACATCAGGCAGAGCAGTGGTGGGGTGTTGGGAGGAGACAACAAGGCCAGCTTGACATATCTACTTTAAATCCTCATCTGATTAAAGTATTTACCAGTGTATAGAAGGAAGCAACTTGTTGCCAGGAATGGCGCAGCAGGCACAGATTCTGAATCTTATAATGGTGACATTAGAACTCTGTTTATCAGTCAAGTATGCCGAGGTCAGACAGAATGTTGTTACTACTTCTGCTGTGCTCAGTTCTCAAAGCAGTGTCTCTGGTTCCCAGTGGAGCCAACAGCAAGATCTGCATCCCAGCCTGCTAAGGCCATGCAACAGCTAGACTCTGAAACAATTGAGGGGAAGGGGTAGGTAAATCTGATGCAAACTGCAATCCTGTCCCTGTGTCCCTTTTCTGCTTGTTGAACCCCCTGGTGTTGAGCAACACGTGACAGGTTACAGCACGTTGACGGCAGGGGCCAGCCAGAAAGTATTTCTGAAGAAAAGCAATCCCAGAATTGAACGTACAGTTGAATGAAAGTGGCTCAGTTTTGTATGTCATGTACAATTCAAAGTATGGCAAAGCTGTGGCAAATCACAGTGTCATATTGCCCTCCCATCCCCAGACCATCTGCAGCAGCAATTCCTGCGCTCAGACATCCCCTGCCATTCTGTTTAGTCCTCTCTGGCCACAAGGATGATGAGATTGGGGCAGGCATACTCAAACAGCCCACATACACACAGGTGCACTTGTCCATACATCATTTCCAATACTAGTACGGACATGCTCTCCCCCGCAAAATCCATATCACAGGTGTTTAGGTATATACAATAACATTCACTTTCCACAGAATTTGCTGTAAAACTCTTAGTGAGCTTTCATCTTTTCCTCCAACTTTCAGCTATTGAACATTGTGATTTGGTATTTTAATTGGTTAGAACTTTACTGAAAATGCATTGCGAGGTTGCCTTTCTTAAAAGTGGTTTAAAAAGTTCTGATCTACTCCCACAAAAAGAAGTGAATTCTGTGTTAAGTCTTACACAGTGCTTTTACAATCTTTATATGCTTAAGTACTAGTGTAAGGTGACCTAGCTTGAAATTCTCTGATAGACAGACAGGCTATCTCTAGCATATGCCGAGTGGCTTTGATAGTGCTGTGGCTAGTTTATATTGCATTATTTTTGATGGTTTATGTATTTTTATGTTTACAATATTCATCAGACATATTAAATCAGCTGTTTTGAGCAGCTGCAATTTTGAACTCACTATAAAACTGCATTTTTGCCTTTTAGATAGCTTATAAAAGAGTCTTATCACAATACTAGTGACAGCAAAATGATCTAGTCAACAAATATGTATGTTTCAGACGTTAACATCATAACTCTGCTATTTTTTAATAGGCAAAGATAGTTGACAGGTTGAGTACCAGCTATATGTCGCTTTAGGCTTTGTAAATTCTACACATCATTAGGCGTTTTGCAAGAGCTGAGGAACCTGAGCTATTTCATATATTTGGAGGCTCAGCTCTGTCTGCTGCTGAAGTACCTTTTTGGGGTTGGGGAAGAAAGAAAAAGATCTTAGGAAAGGTTTCTTCCCTCACACACTGATTCCTGTTTCTGAGTTGCTCTCATCTTTTATCTAGATTACTAGTTTGCCATAGGAAAACTGGTAGAGAATGCTAGGTGATTAAAAAGGAAGTATTGGTTCCCTCCGTTCAGATTGGTGCTCTCAAGTATTTATGTTGCTGTACTATATCCCCCCCATCTTTTGTAGCAACATTGTATTCTGCCTTGCTACTACCACTAATGTTCTTCAGCAAAGATGCTAATCCCGATTTTTCCATGCACAAACTTTCTTTTAAACTTAATTGCATAAATATTGACATGACTTTAGGTAACAAAAAAACCTCTGGAATCTGCAGACACTGTGAAAGGGATGGATGGCTTTACATATTAGAAGAAAATTTACAAATCTGGAAAAATATGGGGCACTCTGCCTTTTAACTTTCAGAGCTGATCAGAATAGAAAAGTCTCATGAGGTTTATTTTGGAATATTTTTCCCCTGGCTTAAAAGAGAGCATCTGAAAATCTGTTTTATTTTAGTTTCTTCCTTTGAAGAGATGTGGTCTAGTGGTTCAAACACTGGACTGGAGACCGGGAACTCCTGAGTTCTAATGCTGACTCTAGGTCTATAGATGAAGCACCACCTTGGATGAAGCACCACCTCTCAAACTCAAACTATTTCAATTCTCTGCCTCAGTTTCCTCACTTCTAGAATAGGAGAATATGCCTTACTTATCTCACAGGAGCACTGGGAGGATTAATGGGTAGTATTTGTAAAGTGTTTGCTAAACCAAGTGCTTATTATGATCAAAAGCCACTAATTAGAGTACTAGCCAAAAGAACAAATCTAAGGACAGGCAAAGCTGTATGGGTGGACATAGAGTTTAAGAAAACAATCTCCAATTTCAAGCAAGATACTCTGGACCAACCTTCTGAATTAAGCAGATGAAATTGTGTGCATATATTTGCACACGGCTGTCTTCCATGCATAAACACAGAGGAGCCCCAGTCTTAACTGGGATCCCTAGGCTCCCCGTATAAGTAAATAAATAAGGAATTCGCAGGGTGTAGTCACAAACCAGACTAGATATGATCACTTAGACTAACTGATGTGTGTGCGCACAAACACCTAGCATTTACACTTGTATATTAGGTATTTATGTACATAAATTACACATGCAAATATGCACACACTTAAATTTGAAAATCTAGCTTTTTTTGTGTGAATACTGTATCCTTCATCCCAAAAGCCCTTCTACCTTTGAAATTTCCACTATGCCAGTTGTCTTCTTAAACCACCTGAATTTCAGAGTCGCTTCAGGATATGCTTAGAAGTTTTTAATCTGGTGAAGGTCTTTCACTAAAAAATTTGACACTCACAATGTTAACATCCCATTCTACCCCCCAAAAAATCAATTAATTTAAAAAATAAAATAAAAAACCATATCCAAGCAGAGTTAGAAGAGTACTTCAAAAAGGAAGATGTGCCAGAGACTCCATTAATGTCATTAGGGACTCTACTATTCCTATTGACTTAACACGAAAGACACTCAGATAGTAAGGTGATGGACAGCTATTTCAAACGCTGAGAGAGAGAGTTTGTGCTTGAGATTTCAATAGAGCAAATAGCCAAAGTCCATCAGCGTCTTTTAAAATCAAGCATACCCCAGCCCCTGGTGGAATATTATCAAAGATAAGCAGCTTGTTAATAGACAGTACATTAGACTTGTTGAGAAAGGAAATTAAGGGTTTGTTCCTGCCTTATCTAGCAAAGCACTTAAGGATCAGACTGATCACATGCTGAAAGTTGAGGACATGCTTAAGTGCTTTGCTATTTGGAACTAGAGAGCTCAGCCTTCGCATGATAAAGCCCTAAGTGGAGGTTTATTGAAGTTACGATTAGTTTGTGGACAGGGTGATCTCAAAAGGTTAAGATCAGAATCCAGAGCTTTTGGGAAGGGGGTTAACCAGGCTTCCAGTTAGAGAGTTTTTGACCTTGCTAAGTAAATCTTCTGTTTTCTAAACTGAACATATTCCAAAGTGAAGCTCTACCATCTAAATACTTCTATCTCACTGCTTACATGAACTTCACCAGTGTAGTTTCTGAATGACCAACAGTCATTAGTAGACTTTATCCTCACAACACCCCTATAAAGGAAGGAAGTATTATTCCCATTTTACAAATGGAGACCTGAGGCACAGGGAAGATTTAAGTGACCTAGTCATGGTCACACAGGAAGTCTGTGGCTGAGCCGGGACTTGAACTTGTGTCCACAGCCATCCCAGTGCTATGCACTATCAACTAGACCATCCTTCCTGCCAGTTAGTTAGATTTGTACAAGAATGTAGCTTTGGATTTTTTTTTCTCTACAACATTCTGGACATGTAAGTAATGGTAAGCAAAGATGAGAACTGAAGAGATGCAATACTTGTTGGTTATTAGGATACAATCATAATACAGGATATTAGTACTTTCCTTACAGAACATTACATTGGTGCTATCTTTAGGGGTGAATTTATTGTTCTACTAAGAAAGGTGGCTTTTGTCCTCTTTCAGTTTCACACCTCTTCTTAAAAATTGCTTCTGCCAGTTTACTTAAGGGAATTGGGCAGGTAATACATCTTGCACTGAACTTAAAATGTCGTTCTTTTACTAGAGAACAAAAGTATGAAATTGAATCTTGAAGCTGTCTAGACTGCACATATCAGTTTAAGAAAGGTTAACTCTGATGAGAGACTTTGCAAATGTATGGCTTTCAATCAAATGAAGTGGCACTGGTTTAGTGAAGCAAGGTTCCTCTTCTAGAAATTGCATTACTCCTTATTATAGAAAAATATTTGCACTGAATATATGCATAGAGTGTGTTTGAAAAACCACAGCTGTCTTAAACATGCTTAAGATACATTTGAAACGGTCTCCATTTTCGGAGTCAATATGCTGCGCCAAAGGAATATTTGTGCTCTGTGATCACCTCTTCCAACTTGCACCAGGTATTGGCGATAGCTGGGGTAGACCGAGACACCCAAGCCACACACTCACCCCCCAGCTAAGCCTCTTTATGCCAGTGTCCATGAGTAGTAAACAACTAAGTCAACTCTGTGCCACTTGAGAACCTCAATGGTCCAGGTTTAGAGCCACTTTGTGCCAGCAGAGCACCACAGACCTGCCAGAGCATGGGATCTGTAACTGCTGCTTCTAGTTCATGCCTACTACTGCATGACAGGTTTTCAGTTTCTAATTGCTTGCTGAAAAAGAAAACATTTGCATCATTCTGCATAAGTCAGCCCTAGGTTATTGTCTAATGTGCCACCTCAAACTCTAAGATGAATGAATGAATCATCTCTAGGGGTTCTGGATAAACTTTCCTGAAATAGCAAACAGTAACTATTTACAAAGCATTAGAGGTAACTGTCCACAACAGTTATGTACATCTGCTACAATACTCTATTTATGCTGCTAATATTCTAGACACTGATCCAGACAGTAAATGTCTGGAATTCTTATCTAAGAATTTTTAACACTGCGACCTGTCATGCATATCCAATATAAAAATATCCTGGTTAGGATAGGATATGACACTCTAACTAATGACATACAAAGTTAGGTTTTTCTCTGACATAATTCTCCGTTCAGATGTGCTCAGTGGGAGAGCACAGATGTACATTGCGTTCATGAGTAGTTGAACAGGATGATTCTAGCTAAACATGATCTTACCTAAAAATAAATAGAAAAAGGATGATTGAAGCCATTTAATGTTACGTAATAGATGGACTGAAGGAAACATTGCCCTAATAGTGGGCACCTTTGCAACTGGGACATAAGAACACAAGAACATAACAAAGGCCCTATGGGTCAGACCAGTGGTCCACCTAGCCCAGCATCCTGTCTTCTGACAGTAGCCACTGCCAGGTGCTTGAGAAGGAATGAACAGAACAGGCAATCATCGAGTGATCCATCCCCTGTCACCCACACCCAGCTTCTGGCAAACAGAGCATGGTGTTGCATCCCTGCTCATCCTGGCTAATAACATTGATGGACCTATCTTCCAGGAACTTACATGGTTCTTTTTTAAACCCTGTTATAGTTTTGGACTTCACAACATCCCTGGCAAGGAGTTCCATAGGTTGACATTGTGCGTTGTGTTAAGTACTTCCTTTTGTTTGTTTTAAACCTGTTGCCTATTAATTTCATTGGGTGACCTTTAGCTCTTGAGTTATGTGAAGGAGTAAATAACATTTTCTTATTCGCTTTCTCGATGCCAGTAAAGATTTTACAGACCTTAAAGGGATTGGAAATGGAGTCATTTTTCAGCAAAATAGTGTCTACCAACAAGGGACTCTCAAATGCCCAATTTAATTTCCCAGAATGACACAATCTGGGTAGGGTTCCAGTGTACAGCAATGGTTTCTTGTCATTATCCTGGTCTCTGCTAGAGAGCCATGTATACGAAATGTATTGTAAAAACTACTGAAATAAATACTGCATTTATCTGTACTTTGCTATATGTGGCCAGGATACTCATCTCAAGAATATTCAGAGTATCCAAAATGCACTTTGCTTATAAATGTGGTATACACAGAACTATGAATAAATATGTAAGACCTTATGTAACAAGGTAATAGTCTAAAGGTGCTCAGTTAAGGTGCGGAGAATTCTGACCCTTTGTTTTAAATTGGTGCCTTTTAAGTAAAGGGAGTGCTTTGCTATGGCCAGAGAATCAGAGGAACCCAGAGTGATCAATTAAAAGTTCTGAATGGTTAATGTTTATATCTACCTTTAATTTCTGTAAATCCTTCCTTGGCCCCCCACTGCCACAGAAGTCAATGGGGGTCAATGATTTATGTGGGATTTGGACTGGGTCCTTAAGTACTGTCATTTCATATAAACCAGCTGATGCCTGGCTTTCTATTTTAAAGGCTGTGAGGATTTGGAGGCTGTGTCCATACAATTTATGAATTCTGTATGAGATTATGAACTCGCTGTATGTATCTTTACCAAGCTGCAGATTCCATTTTGAGGGTGCAGCTTTTTTGCCTTCTCTGTTGAACTGAAATTTCAAAGGTTGTTATCATAGAATATCAGGGTTGGAAGGGACCTCAGGAGGTCATCTAGTCTAACCTGCTGCTCAAAGCGGGACCAATCCCCAGGCAGATTTTTACCCCAGTTCCCTAAATAGCCCCTTCAAGGATTGAACTTACAACCCTGGGTTTAGCAGGCCAATGCTCAAACCACTGAGCTATCCCTCCCCCCTAGAAGGTAAAGGGCTAACAAAAGAGGGTTGGTTTCAGAGTAGTAGCCCTGTTAGTCTGTATCTGCAAAAAAAAAAAGAGGGTTGTTGACTCAAGTGAGTGACACTTGAAAGTAGTTGCTCTAGACAAGAGGCTGGATGCTTCCCAGAGGAACTGATTTAGCAGGGGAGAGGTCACCTAGCAACAAAATCACCTGGTACCATAGGATTCTGTCAGCCTCAACATGAGACCAGGGAATAACCTGAGAGAAGAGAGTGGAATGTTATAAAGGACACAATTTCCTGTATTTGCTCTCACTCTTTGGCTATTTGTCACTAGCTTAAGATGAGGGAAGCTGCTGCAGGAGCCAGATGAGTTGGTGGCAGGGGGTAAGTTGCCTGCCTGCCTACCTACCTGAACAGAAATGGGTCCCCAAGGATTCTCAGGGAAGGGTGAGCTAGAGTGAGGGGAAATGCATGTAGGGTCTATTAATTTTGTATGGATCTGTGTATTTCTCATGTGACCAAGTAAAGAGCAATAATATGTTACAGGTCTGCATGTACTATATGACACAAGCTACCACATGGCTTTGGAAAGTTAAATGTAACCTAAAAGGCTCACACCTGTGGGTGGCATTCGGAGAGAGGTTGTTGTTTAACCTGTAAGGGGAATCTTAGACGTTAGCACTGGTTTCAGGGGCTGGACACCTGTACCACATGGACACAGCTCTAAAGAGGGGTGCTAGACAGATGGTCTGCACTAGGGACCTCAAAACTCTAAAAGTCTGTTCGGACTTTGGAGGATTAAAATGCCTGGGGATCCGTAGGTTAGATTCCTCTCACAGCAGTCCCGTGGACCACAGGCATTGGGAGTCTGACCAGGACTGTGATACAGAAATAGTTGTTTTGTATTTGAATTTTGCTATGTAGTTAGAGGATTTTCAGATGCTTATATCAATGTAGAAAATTTGATGATAACATTCTATAGAAATGTTTTATTTAAAGGCTTTTTCATAGGGTAATTTTAATTGTAAATCATCATTACATTATAACTCACTTATTTGGGATGTCTCGTTTATTTAGATTGCTCCCAGATAACCACTTGAGAGTAGTCTGATAGAGAAGAGTAACAACTGCTGATTAATCGTGATAGAATTGGCAAAAGTTCTGCCTTTGTTCTGTATTCAACCAGTTCCAAGGCATTAAGTGGTTTTAACTAGGAGTTAAATACGCATTGAATTTTAAGCTTCAGGATTTTAACACAGATAATGCCAAGTCTAAATTAATATACTGAAATGTAGTGAATGTTATTGAATATAGTATTGTTTCAGTTGGGTCTTTTCAGACCTTTTCTAATGGCCTCTTTGCTTAATTGGGATGATAGGCTCACCACCAGAGTGTCCCAAGAGAATTTTACTGTATTGAAGAAAATATACTCTTAATTTGTGAATTGCATTAGCAAGACTCTTTATATTTTGGAGCCTTTCTCTATAGCATAACCAGAAAGAAAATGACTGAGTCCACTCCAAGTACACTTCCTTTATTTCACTCATCTCAGCAGAAAATGAAAACCTCTTCATCATTATGAGGATTTTTTTTTTTTTGGAGTAATCTTTCAAGTTAAGCTAATATATAATATGGATGTCATGACTTTTGCTAACCTTGTTTTTTCAGCGTTTGGGATATGGATAGATTCTGTATGTTATGCAAGGAAAAACATTAAGAGACAAGTGGTGCTGGATATGTTTTGAAACATGGTTCTTCCCTGAAAGGCAGTAAGTTCCTTTGGCCACTGAAGGCCATACTAGGGTTACCATACGTCCAGATTTTCCCGGACATGTCCGGCTTTTTGGGACTCAAATTCCCGTCCGGGGGGAAATCCCAAAAAGCCGAACATGTCCGGGAAAATCCTGGGCCAGGGGCTGGCCCGGGGCCGGCGGGTGCGCCGAGCCGGCGGTGCCGGGCGGCCGGGGGGTGCGCCGGGCCGGCGGGGACCGGCGGTG